>NW_027186296.1:35646339-35733224 GCF_028583685.1 Petaurus breviceps papuanus | reverse complement strand
ACCCCTTTGAGATCTTGAAACCAATTGAGAAAGCAGGGGTTTGGGGGAAGAGATGAGAATGTCTGGTTACTGCGCTCCTCTCTTGGCTTGCCTCTGCCTTTGCAGAATAAATGCCAACCTCCAATACCTATTGTTGCAGGATTCTTTTGGAATTTGGCATCATAGAGCCAAACCCTCAGTGTGACCTTTAGGCAAGCAACCTTCTCACTGGTAGCTATTAAATTTGGAAAGAAATTCTACCATCTTAAAAAGAGCCCTACTGCCTAGTCTTCTTTTTTCTTTCCTAGACCTACTACACATGTGTGCATATACACCTTCCATTATAGAAAGGCACTGTTAGAGTCCAAGTGCCACATCTTTTCATGGGGAAGATGTGGCCTCTGATTAAGTGCTTTAAAGACTGACCATTATCAACTGGGTATCTGCTTAAGGCCCATCCAAGAAGAAAGAGCTAGATATGGATATGTTGACATTTCCAAATTGGTAAGATCCCAAACTCTTTATATTCCTTTGGTGATTAATTAGTGATTAATGAGCACATTTTAAGTTCCTGTACATAAATCAAGTGATAGGATTTCTGCTAATGCTACCCCCTGTTACATGAATTGGGAATGCTAACATTCAGGGAAAGGTCCCAATTCCTGAGGCTGGGAGAAATGGAAGATTCAGCTAGTTGTAGGGCCCACAGTCCTTGTTTTGGGTTAACCAGGCAATGATATTGTGTTACATGTGAAAAAAATGTTTTTCATTGCCAGAAGAAATAGAAATATTGTCATAGAAAAAAAGAGAGGAATTCAAAGATGGTAGTGTTCAGAATCAATTGTCTCACCAAAGTAAGTGAAGTTACAGGAAAAGACAAACTCTAGGCCCATAGTACTGGGAAAATATGGAGCACTTGGACTGAAAATATTGAAATGGACAATTTGCATCAGATTTTCTATCAAAATTTTATTTTTGAAAAAATTTTAAAATAAAATAATTCCTGTTGGTGTTGGGGAGTTAAAACTATAAAGACTGTTTACATTGCTTGGAAGCGTTACTCTTGAGAAATAAGTCTTTCTAGGGCTATTTCTTCTTTAATTTTATTTTTATTCTGAATGTAAAAGACACCAAATAAAATGGATATTTCTATATAGTAGAATAGAAAGAGAGGATCATACCTGGAACTGCAAGTCTCTGTTCTGTACACTTTTAAGCATATAAATTCAACTGGTAGCTTTCAATTCTATCCTGCTTGTTTGTACTTCCTTCCAGACTTCTTTCTGTTCTCTGCATTTTTTTAAAAGATGCTTCAATGACTCTCTTCCTTTTTTTTTTTTTTTGGTCTGCTACCCTATTCTATGTTCCCTCATCCTTCCACCCTCCTCCCATTGAAAAGAAAAGAAAAGAACCAAGTCTTTGTCACAAATATTCATAGTCAAGCAAAGCAGATTGATTCACTAGGGATACTTTCCACTAGGGATACTGAACTAGAAGACCAGTTTAGGATCATAGATTGGGTAGGAGCTCCCCAGATCTATGTTCTGGTCCTGGTTCCAACACTGAACCAGATGTGTAATGCTGAACAGGTCATTCTTCCGGTTGTCACTTTCCTCCTTTGTGAAATAAGGAAATTGGCCCTGAGAACAGGCTTCCTAGAACTATGGCCTAGGAAGATGGAGGTGTTGTTTATGAATCCCAGAATGGGGTGGGGATGGAGAGGTGGAAGCTTCATTAGCACAAATGAATGAATTTACTCACTCTATTAAATTGAAAACTTGTGAAAAGCCCTCTGCAGCTGCCGATTCGAAATGCAGGCAGGGCTTGGAAATGAGTTCAGGGTGGTTCTTTATCTTTGAAGCCAATCAAATGTGAAAAGGTTTGGATTGGCCCCTAGAGCAAAGCAGTATTTGTTTGGTGGTCCCACTGCCTTTGAGTAAGGGAGGGAAGGGGAATGCTTTCTGTTGATTGGGGCCCTCCCTATAGGATTCTACTCAGTGAAAATGAGCTCTCCATCCAGATTTCAGACAGACCCCTTTCATCTTCCCTGCCACGCCTTCCCTGTCTCATCTTGAATATTGACATGGGCAGAACTGAGTGAGTACACAGTCTGGAAAGGATATGGAGGGGCAGATATTCATGTGAACGTTTAGAAATTTGACTCAGAATGCTATAGATCCGTCTATGCATTTAGACTGTTTTTCAGCAGAGCTTTCCATATCTAAGCTCTATTTAATGGAATCTATGCATAGTAAGTAATCAGGTCAAAAAGAGGCAGCATATCTATCCCCTGTTTGAGATCAATCGCCGGCTAATACTTTATCTAGGCCACTTTATTATCTCATGCTGATTCTATCCCCATTCTCCTCCTCCTTTGTAGCATGCACTTCAGCTGTGGTAAAAGTACGTATCACATACATATTAAAAACATATACCCATTCTATCTGTATGTAAATGCGTGAGACACAGCTGGATATGGCCAAGGAGTTTGATTTACTAATAGTTATTATCTGTTCTAGCTGTTCAGTGGCAACAAGAATCTCAGCAAACGAGCTGGCGCAGAAATTGTCTTTGTGCTATCACAATACTGCTTTAGTAATTGTTTAAAAACACGTTGTTGTGTTGTGTGTGTGTGTGCATGTGTGTTTTTCTTATAAGGTAACCGTGCCTGGTATTTTGTGCATTTCCCTGAACATTCCAGAGCAGAGCGCCATCATTTAGCATTCCCTCAGGTTCCATTTCCTATCTAGGCCCTGAGAAGTTGCACTGGACTACATTTTGCTATTTGAATGGAAGTAATTTTACTTATAAGGAAAAGAGATTATTGTGGGACCTGGCTGAGTCATTTAAATTTTTTTTTAAGTCTCTGTGGAGCAGGGGAGGAGTGTACATGTCTTCAAATCATAATAAAAGTTGTGCTTTTGGATTTTTTTTTTCTCCAAGATAGTCCCATTTCCCAGAATAGGTTTTATATGTAAAGGGTGATGATGTTTTGGGGCTAAGATGGCAAAGTGTTACAGCAAAATCTGTTTAAACATTTAATTACTTTTGAAGATATGTTAACTTGTCTAACTTCTTCAAATTAAATTGTCAGTAATCTTTTTTTTTGCTTTTTCAAAATTGATCCTAATACTACAGAGTGTAATTACATTTTTGGATAGTTTGATGGTTGGCTGTTGTCTCAGCACTTAAATCAAGATTTACATTAAATTGGGCATCTTCACAGTAATTTAAAAAGAGAGAGAGGAAAAGAGAAACCATTGAATCAAATTTTTTTCCTGAAACATTCAAATCCCAGCTTTGTAATTTTGAGATCCTCAAAAAAATTCCTCCATTGCCACACCAGGAGGTTTTGCTCATATCCTTCGTCAATCCAAACTTCTCTTCATTAACTAAATGCCATGTGCAGTTTTTGGTGATCTGAGATTTGTCTTTGCCCTGAACTCAAATGTGGAGAAAAGACACATTTCCTCAAGCCAGCTGGGACAAAGGCACTGTTGTGCCTGCCTAAATCCAAAACTGTAGGATACTACTGATGATGGTGAAGAAGTGATTTTAAACATGGCCACAGTCCATTGGATTTATCTTGCCCAGGATATATGGCTTACATCTTAAATTGGATCTTTTTGGCCATATTTAGAGACACCTGACCACCCATCCTTGTCATTGTTATTCTCATATTTGATTATTCATCTGGTAGTACAATTCACCTTGCAAGTGTGTAAATCCAGATTTTGAGGGAGAGCATCTCTGAGATTGGAATTTTAGAAAAATTTCTTCATATTTTCTGTGAAGACAAGAATCATTCCAAGAGCAATGGGGGTGTCTATAAACAACCACAGTGATGGAATGTGAGGGATATTTTTTTTAATAATTTAGTTTTAAAATTCTGAAGAATACCAAAGCTATTAGAAGCATCTATTTGTGTCTGCTTAGAAGTAGGATTCTACCAGCAAATCAGTTGATTTAAGCTTTTTAATTGCACATAATTATATCCGTGGAATTGTCGGCTGAATGCTTGAGATCGCACTAAATCAGACAGCTTTAATTTGAGTTTTTGATGACAAGTTAGCACTTCAGCAAGAACAGAGAGATTATAACCCCAGAAAACAAGCTTTGTTTTCCCATAGAAGCGACAGCTTAATCTTTTGACAAGACTATAACAGATAAATATATAAATATATATATATGTGTGCACATGGCTAGAGAGCTACAGATAGATAAAATCTGTCATTCCTTGATCACCATGATCTGACAGTTTTCATTTTTCAACAAGTTAAAGATAACTTTGTTTTCCTCTATCAAATCTCTTACCATTCTCTCAGTCTGGCTGTTTGATGCTGCTGCTGCTGCCACCCTGCCTTCTTTGTCAGGCAGCTTGGGTCACCCTTTCTCCAAACTCTTATTCCACCCCCCATCAAACAAGGAATGAGATTTAGAATTAAGGATCACCTAAGCCATACTCATCATTTGATGAATGAGACTAATGAGGTCCAGAGTGATTGAAGTGACTTAGCCAAGGTCACACTGAGAGTTAAAAGCAAAGCTAGGTCCAGAACCCAGATTTCTGTGCTCCACTATGCCGCTGCCTCTTTTGTATTTGATTCCAGAAATAGCACGGTCATTTGTCACATATTTTAAAAATCAGATTGTTCTCCATTGACAATATACTAAATCAACTATGAAAACAAAGTTATGTCCTTGGAATAGCCTTGTGTATTTACTTTTTAAATTTGATCTGCTTATTTAACTTGATTCTCTGGCTTAACTCACTGGAAATTTCTACCCCCTTCTATCTATCCCCTCTTCTATCCCATATGCTCTTCTTCTCCAAGTGTTACCCATATTTCAACTTCTATTTTAAGCTCTATTGCTTTCAACCCACACTTATGTACAGCTTATGTCTGAATTCCTGTAACACCATGTACCACCCAACTTACCACTCAAGTATGTTTTGTCCACTAACTAGATAAGCTTCTTAAGGACAGGACCTTGATCTTTTGAGTGTATTGATTGTTGATTCCCCACAGTACCTGGCATGGTGCTGGAAATGTTGTAGATCTGCTCAGAAAATATGTTGGTTATTTCTGTCACCTGGTCAGCATCCTAATCCATTGTTACATGGACACATTCTTAGGTCTGTTCCAAAGGGAATTCTTCTTTAAGCATTTGACTCTTAAGGACACCATAGGATCCTAAGTTGTCAGTCATGACTATTTAGGTTCTTAATTCATAAATGGAGCCCACTACAATCACCAAATCCAGGAGTTACTGAAAACCAAGACTTGGAGATGGCTAGCTTGCCAGCAGTATCATTAGAAAGTTAAATTGATTCACTGGTTTCCATGCACACTTTTATACAATATACCTTTCAGCTGCCACATTGAGGGTATTAGGGGAGGGGAAGGAAAGTGTATGGTCTTCTGTTTCCAGTACCATATCAGAGGGACAGTCTCCCCCATGCTGTCTTCTGGAATGATAGTTGGGTTGACAACCACCAAGAGTTATACAGTTACACATAGCTAGCTATAAGAACAAAAACAAAAGGATCCAGGGACCAAGTTCCCTGGGATCTGGGAATTGTTGAAGATGGCAAAGTTGTTTTAGTGTAAGTGCTTATCAATAAATAGATGCAGTTCTTATCAATTATTAATGCTTCTAACCAGGAATTTCAAGAGCTAAAGAAAATTATTAGAAGCCTCCTATTTACAGTTGTACCAGCTGGATTTGTATAATGGGTTGTTTGCTTTTTAATTTGTAGCAGTTTTTAGAGAGACCTTTGGGGATAGTGGGCCAAGCAGTTTTAGAGAGACCTTTTGTCGATACCTAATTATTTGTGGGGTCCAAACTGTGTGTACAGACAATTGGAGGTTCTGTTGTCCATTTAGAGGATAGAAAAGGGGACTGAAGACATTTGGGCCTTTGCTTCTCTAATTTTCAAGATAGACTTAAATATTAGGTTCAGAATTAATGTCAGCTGTCAGAGAGAGACGTTTGCTGGAACCTATATTAATTTCTTTCTTGTTTTTTCCTTATCTCTGCTCTTAAAATATAAATGATCACCAACTCCAACTCAGAAGTAGCTGAATAGGTACCATTTGTGTTAAGGTTCCCTTGATGGGAATAAAAATGGAATTTTCAAAGGTAGCCTTGATTAACTCTTAATTGTATACCAACATGCTGTATGTAACCTCAATCCCTCAGAAGGCTCCTGGGTTTGTTGTTGTTGTTTATTTTTTAAGTTGGAAAAAAAAATCAATTAATACCAGTACTTTTCCAATTGTAGAATTAGTGTGGAGTTGACAAAAATGTGTATAAATAGGGGACATTTTTCCACTTAAGAGGGCCGTGCTGCAACATTTTTAATTGGATTTTCATTGTGATTGACAGCATTTGATTATGACAGTAACTTTATTTGGCTGGACTGCTCTAGCCTCTTGTTCAGATTTTTCCATCAAAGCTCTTTTTTATCCACTGAATCCCCAGTAGAGCAGCAGTCATTGTGAAAGAGCCTTTTAGCACCTTTGTTGTAGCCATCCCTGGTGATGATTGGACCCAGCTGGTAGTAGATAAGAAAATGTTCCTTTCACAAAGAGGCTGTGTCTCCTGTCTCTGTGGTTTCAATAATTTTAAGAGCCCCCCAAACCTGTTGAGGATTAGAAGTAGCTTTAGATGTGAAATGAGTGTTAAGTATTAGTAATCGGGAGATTAGGGCCCCGGGGACAATGGGAGATAAACCACTGCAATTACAGCAAATCTGCCCGAGTAAACAAAATTTAGCAGAAACAGATGCCCCAACCATTTTGGGGGATTGATTTGAGGGCACTAAGGAATCGATTTTTGTCTTGTTTACACTTTCCAGGCCCCCGTGATCAACTGGAAGGCTAGATATTTCATACAGCCTGATTTTAGTTAATTTTTTTTCAGTGCCTCACAGTAGGTTTCTCTCTTCTAACAGTGACCAGGCCTGAGTTTATTCAGCATTCACAGGGAGCAGCTAATTGTCTATGAAGGGCCCCCGTGTTTAAATGGGCTTGACAGGAATTTAAATTTTGTTTCAATCAACCCCTGTGCTCACAGCCTGCTCCAGTTTCTAATTTTTAAATTAAACATGATTTTTTTAAAGGAAGGGGGGAAAAAAAAGCTATGGCCGTGCCTCTGGAATGTTCTTGCTTTAACTCCCAATCAAGTGGGGAGCAGCAGTTCTGGAATGCAGACTTTGGGGGTCCTTGAGCAGAACTACTAGGGGAGGATTTGCTGTAGTCATTCTTGGGTTCCCAGGAACCCAGCCTTGGGAAGGCAGCCCATTCTGATCCTGCTGAACAGGCTGGCTCACCCTGTCATTTAGAAACTGGGTTACATGAGGGAGAAAGGAGGGATGTTTGTTTGTAGTCTGGGTTAGTGAGAACCAACAGTAAATTAGTTTTTCTGTCCTTTTCATGTACCGTGAGATTTTTGATTAAAAAGAGAGATGTTTGGTATTTATAAACACCTACCATGAACACACCCTGGTAAGCAATGTTTGTATCAGCTACCTATGCATAGCTATATATGTATGTGTGTATGTATAAATATATGTTGCTCAGTGGTTCAGTCATGTCCACCTCTTTGTGACCCCATTATTTGGGTCTTCTAGGCAAAGATACGGGAGTAGTTTGCCATTTACTTTTCCAGTGGCTTAAGGCCAAAAGAGGTTAAGTGACTTGCCCAAGATCACACAGCTAGTAAGAGTCTGAAGTCAGGTTTTCCTGACTCTGGACCCAGCCCTCCATCCACTGAGCTACCTAGTTGCCTCCATATAAATACACACACACATATCTATACATATGTGTATAAATACACACACATACATATTCAAGCATACATCCTTTAAGAGAAGGTTTACATTGTAAAGTAGTAACAGTCTTCCCCTCCTCCCTTTCTGTCTGTATACCACAGTCACAGAGCTGGATCATTAGAAGGAAGCTCAGTGGCCTTCTAGTCTAACCCACATGATAAAGGAATCCCATACCCCAAAAAGGGTTCCCCAGCCTCTGCTTGAAGACCTTCAAGGAGGTGAAACCCACTCCTTCTCACTCAGCATGGCCCACTTCCCAGTGAGCATCCCTTACAGTGAGCCTGAATTGGCCTCCTTGCCCCTTGTCCCCTTGGTTCCTGGATCTGCTCTGGGGGCCAGACAGAACAAGTCTAGTCCTTCCTTTACAGGACAGCCCTTCACATCCCAACCACAGAGCCACTTCCTGGCCTATGGACCCAAAATATAAGGACAGTTTGGTTTAGATCTACAGATAAACTCAGGAAGTGGCCCATTCAATAGTAGCTTAAAATTTTTTTCTTATAAAACAATCATTTATCATGTATGCAAAATGAATCGAAGCAGATGAGAAAAACAAGAATCCTAACTTAGTTCATATCAAAAGATATGTGCCATTTTAAAGTGTTTGGTTGGTTTTTTTTTTTTTTAAGTTCTGAGGAAGTTTACTGTAGTCATCCTCTCCCCATAACTGTCTCTTATGGAGCCATGGTGATGATATTGGAGACACAGGACAGATCATTGGTAGCCACCCTTTCTCTCATCTGTGCTGCAGTGAAATAATTTCTTCAGGGTCTGGGGGAGGATGGAGCTCGGGAGGAGGGGTCATTTACCAAGAGTTGGCAGTTGGTCTGTTAGAAAACCACCTTACCTGGAGCTGGGGGCAGTTGATGCTGTAACAAATTATTGAAACAGGGGTGGCTAGGTGGCTTGGTGAATAGAGCACCGGCCCTGGAGTCAGAAGGACCTGAGTTCGAATCTGGCCTCAGACACTTAATACTTACTAGCTATGTGATCTTGGGCAAGTCACTTAACCCCAATTGCCCTGCCTTTCCCCCTCCAAAAAACAACCAAAAAAAGCAAATTATTGAAGCAAAATTGTAGGCAAAGAGGGCTCCGCTGATGGCTGTGCTGTGCTTTCCAGACTTTCAGGTTCTGTAATCATGTCACCTTCCTGCTGAAGAAACTCTTGTAGTGCCGTTAGGTTGGCAGTTACAGAAATGAGCAATTTCCCAATGATGTACCTTCATTCAAGCAATGCTCCACATCCCATGAGGCCTTGGGAGAAATGTAAAAGTGTGTGTTCACATACAGTCACCAGGAGCACCGTAAGCAAAAACACCCAAAAGCAGGCACAGCCCACAGCATTCGCTGTTAGTGTAGTTCAGGATCTTGACAGCAACCATATCAAAAAGTATGATTGTTCTGATGTTGACTGACTCTCAAATACAAATTCTCAAAATGTATTCATCAGCACAGTTTTGTTTATTCCCAGCCTTCCTCTCTACCTCACAAAAAAAGAATAGCAAAAAATAAAAATGAATATTCTTTATTCTTCCCAGGCCTACATTGTTGCTGCCCTGGATGAGTAAGAGTTGGTTGAATAAAGCATACTATGTGTTAGATGTTTGCTCGTAGCGTCTTGGCCGTTTTTTAGGAGTTTCTTATGTTGCAAAGCATGTTATTTCATTTCTGAAGAAAGAGGAATGGGATAGTGAATGTTCACGCACAATTTCCCAACAATCATAACTTTCTATGACTGACCTCTAGTCTAAAAAGTGTATAAAGTGTGGGGAACTCATCTCCTTGGGGCCATTATTATAAAACCAATGACCAGTTAATCATCAGGTGCTGAGGAAGTGCTATGACATTTGCAAAACAAGTTATCAGCCCACAAAGAACTTATAATCTAGCTGGGGAGATAGCTCTGGAACTGCTTACTAGAGGACAAGTATTGGAACTGTGTATTTCTAACAAGAAGGACACTAGGAGTTGGTGAAAGCTCTGTATGGTTTAGAATTGTCTCAGCAGGAGTCACAGAGAAATTTGGCCTTGGAGAGTAAAATAGCTAGGTAGGATTTATATGGGTGGAAACAGGAGAAGGGGCATGAGCCAAAACGAAATAGAAAGGATGAGCCTGAGAATGGACAATAATAAGATGAGCCCAGCTGGGGCAGACGGCACATGATGTGGGGCAGGAAGTAGTGCTAAAAGTAGGGAAAGCTCTGGATTCGGAAGCCAGAGAGCTTGGGTTCAGATCCCAGCTTTTCTATTACCCCTTATGTAACTTTGAGTGAATCACTTGACTATTCTGGCCCTTTTTCCTGCCCTATAATATGAAGACATTGGACTAGATGACTTTTAACATGCCTTCCAATTCTAAGTGTATGATTTTATGAAATAAGGTTAGTTTCAGAAAGGGTCCTATCACACAAGTCAGACAGAAGGGTTTGGCTTTGATGTACTCAGAAGTCATTGTAGTTTCCTTGGCAGGGAAGTGATGTGATAACTATAAGTAATTATAGGCATAATGAAAAAAAAATCACATTTAACTTCATCTCTGTCCTAGTATAGCTGGAATCAAATTTTCTGGCATAGGCTGATTTTTTTTTTTAACAGAGAACTCATAGCCCTGAGGCCTTTCCTGAAATTCCATGTAAGTCTCTGTCCAAAAATAATAAGAAACTTGATTCTAAGCTTGTAGCTTCTTTCCAGCACAGTTCATTTGTCTCTCTTTCTGTTTCTTCTTTCCAGTGTCCTTTCTGTCACTATTGGGGAAAATCATTAGTATGCTAATCTAGCTAGCCGTCATTTTAACACTGACCTTTGCTAACCTGCCTTTGCAATTTCAAGAACTATGTTTGACTTCTCTAAAAGTAACCTTAAATTGTAGTCTTGTAAGAATTCCAGAGCTGTATCCTTCACTCCTTCTCCTAATGAGGTTATGACCAAATGCTCATTATAATTGCTTTAGACTCCTTTTAATTTTCAAGCTTATTAATCATAAGAAGAGTTATTTAAAATTGCATAAATTAATCTTAGATTAAAAGCCCATCAAAGCCTCGAAACAATTAAGAATAAGTAGGATTTCCCTGGGGCAGCAAGTTTTATTTTAATATTGTAGTCAGGTGGATATCAGAACATTGAAGTATGGTAGTGATTAATGTATGCAAAATTTAAATGAGAGTTTTTAAATGGCAAATCTAAATCACATATTGACCTAACTGTAGGCTTTAACTGCATTGTCTGTCATATATTTAAACCGTTTACTAATCAACATTTTAATTACAGTGTATGTTAGCAGACCCTAGGACAAATAAAACCTAACATTTTAAAACAGTAGTGGAAAGTCTTTTATCTGAAAATAACTAGACTTAACTGTAAAGGGGACAGGAAGGAAGAAGCAAAGAAGAAACTTTGTGTAGCAAATAAAAAGATCGGGTCAGACCACAGAGCAAAATTTGAAATGTGGCAAATATTCCTGGATGATTTCCAAATATGCCCTTTTGTGGGGAAAAGGAAGGTTGGGCAGTCGGAGCAGGGTACCCATATTTGGACCTGCAAAACTGTTCAGTTACAAAACAGATTCATAAAGTTTTTAAAAAATCTTCATTTTCACATGTTTAGTGACCAAATGACCAAGCATAAACAGCATGTTGTCCTGAAGCATCTAGACTTCCTCTCCTCTCAAAGTATAGAAATCTTCTCATGTAATGTCAGTCCTTCTTGGCAGTTTGACAATTCAATATAGTGTTTTGAGCATTTAGTAAGTGTCTACTGTATGCCAGACATTGAGGATACAAAGACACCAAGGAAACAGTCCCTTTATGAAGCTTACTGTTTTCCTGGGGTGAGGGGAAACATCTACAAAAATCAGTAAATACAAGATGCAAGTAAATTTTAGAAGTTATTTCAGAAGGGAGGGAAATACTAACAACCAGGGGATTAGGAAGGACTTTGTGTAGGAAGTCAGCCTTTAGCTGGGCCTTCAAGGAGGCTAGGGATTCTAAGAGGTGCAGATAAATGGGGCAAGCATTCTTGGCTTGGGAGACAGCTTGGGCCAAGGCCCATAAGAAAGAGATGGATTGACATGTGAGGGGATGTTCAAGTAGGCCACTCAGGCAGGAATGTAAAGGACACAAAAGGAAGTGAAGGATGGACAGGTTGGGAACAAATTATGAAAGGCTTTCAGTTGCCAAGAAGTTTGCATTTTATCCTAGAATCAAAAGCCACTGTCCAGTATCTTCTGGCCTTTTTCCTCTTAAATGTCCACCTGCACAGACAGTCTTTTTAGACCTCTGACAAAGGAAGATGGAATTAGGCAGCATCAGGTCTTGGATGGAAAGAAGCATCTTTAAACTGGAAACAAAAACTTCGTTATAGTTGACTATGGAAAATCCCTCCAGGGTTCTTTCCAACCCTAAAGCAATGGTCTCTGTTAATTATTTGGAAGGTAGCTATTCTCACCACTCTACCAACAGTGCAATAATGATGAGAGAGTGTGGTTGACAACATTGTGCAACTCTACCTGGCTTCAATCCAATTCATGCAAAGCCAAGACATCAACCCATGATATCAGTGATCCTCTCTGAAAATGAAGAACAAACAACAGCAATACAATAATAATGATAACTGACACTAAATAGAACCTTAAGATTGTACAATGCATTTGATACTTAAAACATCCCTGTGGTTATTTTATAATATCATTGGAATAAGAACAACAATAATAATGATGGCATTTATATAGCACTTTAACGTTTATAAAGCACTTTACAAGTATTTTCTCATTATATCCTCACAAACAGCCCTGGGAGATAGGTACTATAACCCCATTTCACAGATGAGGAAACTGAGACTCATAGGGATTAAGTGACCTGCTCAAGGTCAAACAGTTCACATGTGTCTGAGGCAGGACTCAAGGTCTTCCGCATCCATCTATTCATTGTTCCTTACAATCCAACATAAAACAGAAGGTCATCACAGAATATTGAAAGGAGTACAAGATTTGGAGTTAAAGGAGGTGGGTTTGAATCCCAGCCCTGCTATCACCTCTGTGGCCTTGACCAAATCACTTAACCTTGCTGGACCTCAGTTTCCCTCATCTGTAAAACAGGGTTGTTCTAGGTGATGTCTAAGGTCCATTCAAGCTCTACATCTGCAGTCTTGTGATAATTCCTGCCTTCAGGGATCACAAAGATGACAGATTTAGACCTGGACAGATCCTCAGGGGTCACCTAGCGAAGCCCTTTAATTTACAGATGAGGAAACTGTAACCAGAAGAGGTGAAATGATTTATCCAGAGTCGCACTCCTCATGCATAAGTGATGGAGCTGGAATTCAAACCAGGAGCATAGTTGAAGAGATAAGACGTCCACATGAGACATTGAAGGACTGAGAGATGACAGCATCTAATCATGGGTGAGGTTGGGAAATTCATTTCTTTAGCTCTAATTGCTGCAGAAATCCAAAGAGAGGGGAAATCAATATGGGTTCGGGTTAGACAGAGAAGGCCTAATGGCAGAGATGGAATTTGAGCCAAGCCTTGAAATAGGGATAGGATTTAGCTGGGTGGAGCAGAAAGGGGAGGTGACTACAGGTGAAGGAAATGGAAGTGTAGTGAGCACAACATCCAGGATCTTACAGGTGCTGGGGAATCAGAGGGGAGAGTGAAGTGAACCCATTTTCCTGCTTTACCATGATCATTTTCCCGTAGGATGTTCATCTAAGTCCTAGAGGAATGGCATAGCCTCTGGGTATACTGGGTACACCCAGGCAGGTTATGCCATCCATCTGTGTGTGTGCCTCATTTGGGGGTAAGAAGACTTCAGTTGCTTCTCATAGTTAGAGGAAAGGCCTGGTAAAGCATAGGAGTAAGGACTGAACCGTTGATTTCATCAGGGTAGGAAACTCCCAAATCAAGGAACTCTCTACAAATTCACATCAACCTCTGTTCCGTAGCTTATACTCAAAGAGTGTTGCCTAAAGCAGTGGTATCACATTCAAATAGAAATGGGGTGGATCGTGGGGGGGTCTAATCCTTACATCAGGGTTTCCGCAGGCCACATATTGACTGTTTTAAAATGTAATATTAATCCATGTTTCATAATTTTTTTAATTTACTCGGTTGAATATTTTTCATTTACATTTTATTCTAGTTTAGGCCACACTTGGGAGTGTTGTGGGCCTTGTGCAACTCTTGGACTGAGTGTTTAACGCTTCTGGTCTAAGGCACTAAGAGGCTGGTTAAGCGATTTAACCAGGGTCATGGCTAGTATGTATCAGAGGCAAGACTTGAGTCCTGATCTCCCTGGTTCCAAGGATAGTTTCTCTATTCCCTCCATCATGCTGTCTTAGGAAGACCTGAGCTCAAACCCAGCATTTGATACTTGTATGACTCTGGGTCAGTCACTTTACCTTTGTCTGTCTTGGTTTCCCTCATCTGTAAAATGGGGTTAATAAGAGCACCTACCTTCCAAGGCTGTTGTGAGGATCAGGTGAGATAATATTTGTAAAGCACTTTGCAAACTTACCGGTTATCATTATTTTTTAGTAATGTGACTAGGAGTTGTTTCTTTGTAAATGTATCCCCAACTCCTAGCACAATCCCTTGCACAGAGTAGGCAATAAATAAATACTTGCTGGTAGACTGATAAAAAGATCTGCTATTTCATTGATGTGAGTATCCTCTCCACTAATGCAGATTTATTCCCCTTATACCTTAATAGTCTTCATAATCCCTTCATACCTTAATAGATAGTCTTCATAGCCAAAAGATAGTCTTCCTATAGCCAAAACAGTTACTGCCTGAGGGCCAGCCAACTGATGGTGAGCCCTCTCCAAACTCAGCAAGGTTGATGATTAGACAACAGGGCTCCCAGGCCTCTCTTTGAAGCTTTTCCAGCTTAGTCTAGACTTTGAGGATATAGCATCACCTCCATGTCAAGATAAGGTGTCTGTCTTTCATTGATTGAGTGGCTCCTCCCAGAAGCTCCCGTTCCTCTCCAGGCTGAGCCCTGAATTTTATTATACCCCCATTCCAACTACCTCTGTGTCCTCCCCACTTCCTTTTTAGCTTCTTTCTATGTGTGATCTTTACCCACTAGAATGTAAGCTCCTTGAGAACAGGGGCAGTCTCTATTTGCCTGTATGCCTATGCCCAGTGCTTAATGTAGTGCCTGGGGCAGAGAGCATGAAGGCAGAATAAATGTTTGTTGACTGTTGAACAATAGCAATGACTTTAGTGGAGAAACTATCTCATAGAATTCAAGCCAGAACCCTGAGGTTTTCAAGAATGGAGGTAATCTGGGGCGGCTAGGTGGCACAGTGAGTAAAGTGCCGCCCCAGAGTTCAGTTCTGGCCTCAGACACTTAACACCCACACAAAAAAACTAGCCGTGTAACCTTGGACAAGTTACTTAACCCCAATTGCCCTCCAAAAAAGGCAAAAAAAAGAATGGAGGTAATCTGCCAAGTATTACTGTGACAGAGGCAATATGGTGGAGTAGGGTGACCATCAGGCTAGATCTGTGTTCAACTAATAGCATTTTTACTACTTACCTTGACTAGCTGTATGTCCCTTGATTTCTCTGACCCTCAGTTCTATCATCTGTATCACAAAACCTTTGGAAAGAGCCATTTAGTCCAATACCCACCTATAGGAATTGCTTCTCCAGCCTCCTCCAAGAAGTGGTCATTCACCCTCAGCTTGAAGACTTTAATGAGAGGAATCATCATCTCTGGCTCCTGTATCCCATAGGGCTTAGGTGAGACCAAGAGGCAAAATGGTGCTTGGTGAGATAGCCAGTGTTCTGCAGATGTGAGAGATTGTCATCTTGAAAAGCAGATGAGCTGAAGAACCCAGGGTCAATCACTAAATACCCCCTTTATGAGCGTCAGGAGGAGAGCAGCATCTACTGAGGAGGTGCTGGGTCAGGTTTCCTCAGTCTCTCTTGGCTTCAGCGAGAGGGAGGGGGTGGACACACAAAGATGGTCATCAGTGATCAAAGCAGTGGGAATATGGTATTGCAGCCCTTGATTCCTGGTGTGCTGAGCACATCTAGGAGAAATAGGTGGGGATGAAAGGGTACTGTGCATTCCAATGTCTCCTGTAATGGTTGCTATGTAAGACAGAGAGGTGAGGGACTAAGATTTTTTTAAAAACATGTTCTTATGTCCTCACTCTCACCTTCCACATCAACCAGGTCTAAATTGAAACTAGTCCAATTACTATTGTCAGGTGACTTAGGTTCTGGCCCCACTTCTGCCCCTCATTAGCCACATGACTTTATCTAAGTCACTTCGAGTCATAGAGTCTCTGAATTTAGTGCTGAAGAGACTTCAGAATAACCAGCCTCCTCAGTTTATAAAAAAGGAACAAATCCAGAGAATTCATGTTCCTTGCCCAAGGTCACACAGGCAACAAATCCCAAGGATTTGAAACTATAGTCTAATTCCATTGCTCTTGCTAATATGCCACATCTCACCTCTATGGGTATCATTTTCCTTATCTCTAAAATGAAAAGATTTGACTAATGATCTCTGAGACCCATTCTAGACCAAACAAGCTATAATTCTATAAAAATATGAGACAGACTAGTGATTCCCTCAGAGGTCTTAGCTCTGTCAAAGGTGCTTTCTGCCCATAATCTTATTCAAATGCCAGTGTAGACACACCTGACACCCAGAGCCTTGACTTTCTTTTCCCCCTCTTTGTTTTGTTGGTTTTCTTTCCTTCCTCTTTTCAGAGAACAGATTCAGAAATTGCAACGCAAAGCAGGGATTGAACTTCCTTTAAAGCTGCCTGTAGACATCAGGAATATTTATTTTCTCTATTTGTTTTAAGCCTGGGAAGACTGTGTGGTTTTCTCGATACTGTCCTGATGGAGCCCTGCCCAGCAAGCGTGCAATGCCCCTAGCCCTAATGTGCCATTAATGATAGGTTAATGTACAGTATAATGTTTTTGGGACTATGGGTTCATTACACTTCTGAGTGTGAGGTCTTTCCACAGAGCGCCCAAGGTCCCATTGCATTATATCATGCAATAAAAATACCCTTTTCATATCACACACTAATAAACTGTATTTGAAATGCTGTCTGAGGGCATTGCTATCTTGTCAATAGTCTGTGTGTGAATGCAACAGTTGGGACTCCTTTTTTTTTTCTATTTTGTATTTTTAGTTACATTGAATCCTGAATCCAGGTGAGGCTTTCCTCATTCTCATTTCTAAAAGAAGGTAAATTGAGCCTCTCTGGCACAGACCCAAGGGAAAAGCAGTTTGACAGCTGATAAGGGTCCTTAAGGAATGGTGGGCAGATTCCCAGTTCTGTGCTAGCCAGTTCCAGCTTCCTTACTTCCTTTGATATATCTTTGTCAGGGGGGCACACTGCAATTGAAACCACCTGTATTTAGCACAGATTCAAAAATAACCGAAGAGTATGTGGTCGAGACCTATGCACAGACAGACTGGGTGGTTGCTTACAGAGTAATGCACTAAACAGGCCCAGCCTGCCTTGGTATGTCTTAATCAGATTTCTTCCTTCTCGACACAGAGGCAGTTTTGGAAAATGGGATATTGAGAAGGATGTTAGACCTAAGTGAGGTGCTTTGGAGAACAGGAGAGCAATTAGGCACCAAATGGAGAGGAGACACCAAAGTCAAATTTCTCCTACTTCACAGTGTTGTGCCTTACAAAATATATTTTCCCCTATTCAGAGAGATTATATTTTTGAATTGTTGCCCTCACTAGTGTAATATTAAATCATACAATTAATGAAAAGAAGAGAGAGTGAATGGCCTAGGAATTTTTGAATATGTGAGAAAAGCTGTCTTGGGCATTAAGTAGCCATTAACCTAGTAACAATCTCCTTTATCTCCAAATAAGCACATTGGTGTCTTGGGTCACTGTAGGATATCCCTTCAACAATATCTCCCTGCACTATTGCAATACCTTCTTAATTGGTCTCCCTGCATCCATTTTTTTACCCTGTTCAATACATATTCCTAAGTACAAACCTGACCATGTCACTACTCAAAAATCTTCGATGGCTCCCTATTGCCTCCAGGATAAAATGCAGACTCCTCAGTGTTTAAATTTTTCTTTAACCAAGAAACATAATTTGTTTTTCTAAAACTAGCAAAAACCAGCAGAAAGAATTGATTACATTTTCCCTTCCTGAATTGAATATTCTGTCTGTTGTACTTTATCTGCATTTCCATCCTGATGGGCATTTGGCTGGTCGCAGCTGATGATATATTCAACCAGATATTTTATACTTACATTGAGAAAGGCTGGTCTCCAAAATTTGACTTTCTGTTGTTTTCTTGACGTTCACCTGCACTTCTTCAAGCAATATCTTTTTATTTAAGCCTTCAAATCAGGCTCCTTTGCCCTAATCCTTGAGGCCCTCATATCTATGAAAGAGCCTGCAAGGCTTACATCACCGAGAACTAGAGAGGGCCTTCATCCTGTGCCTCATATCTCTGACAGGACACTCCATCTCTCCTCTTTCTGCATTTGCACACTGACTGTTCCCCTTGCCTGCAACACTCCTGCTCGTCTCAACCTCTTTTTGTGGTTGTTTAGTCATGTCTGACTCTTCGTGACCCCATTTGGGGTTTTCTTGGAAAAGATACTGAAGTGGTTTGCCATTTCCTTCTCCATCTCATTTGACAGATGAGAAAACTGAGGCAAACAGGGTTAAGTGACTTGCCCAGGGTCACACAGATAGGAAGTATCTGGGGTCAAATAAGTCTTTCTGATTCTGGACCTGCCACTCTATCCACTGTCCTACGTAGGTTAGAATCCCTAATTTCCTTCAAGATTCAGCTCAGTTGCTACCTTCTTTAAGAGATTTCTCCTGGTCCCTCCAGCTGCTACAGCCTTCCCTTCTAAGCTTACCTTCCAGCTATTCTATACATATCTTCTATGTACCTATTTATCTATGTGTGTTCTCTCTCAAAAGAATGTAGGCTCCTTGAGGACAGTGGCTGGTTTTGTCTTAATTTGCATCGCCAGAACTCGTCATGCTGCTTTAGCACTTGGGAAGGACCTAATCAGTAAGTGCTTATTGACTGACCGACATCATGGAATTCATCCTTTTCCTTCATCCTGATTTCTTTTCATAGGAGTCCATGTGTGGGTGATAATTCCTGCAGTGTGGCTCCCACTCACTCCTCAAGCCTTATTCCGTGTACTCTGTAACAATCGGATGGGCCTTTTTAGCTAGCTCTTCCAAGGATGGGATGTTTCATCTTGTAGCTTCTGCTCATGCCTGGAATTCACTCTCTCTTCATCTCTGCCTCATGAGTCCTTCGTGACCTCCCCCCCAACCCCACTCCCATTCTAGTTGTCAGTGTTATGTGTGTGCTTGGTGTTTATTTACCTGCACATGTTGCCTTCTTCCAGACGAATGTCAGTTCCTGGAGGGCAGGCACTTAATTTTTGTCTTGTATTGCCAGTGCTTTGTATAAGGTAGGAATTTAATAAATGTCTGCTGAATTGGATCGAGCTGAGTTGACAGAGGTGACAAGGTTACAGCCATTGGCAACACTGATGCCATTTGCCAGGCATGCATCAGGGGTATCATTAATGGGAATCAAAGGGAACTCATCAAGGCCAAAATGTAGGCTCACAGTAGCAACAGCAAAAGGAGCATCTATACTCCCCAACTAATACTCTAGTGAATCCCTTGGTACACTGCTTCCTCCTAACAATGGATCCAGGCAGAGATAAGAAAAGGATTCTTTGCTTTCATATGATTGTGAGGCAAGAACCAAAGAGCTGAGAGTCCAGGCTTGTCTAGGTGAGGGTTCAGACTCACTTTTCCATAATAAACTGAAAGACTGAGGGGATGGGAAGAGTGAGGAAGTTTCAAGGAAACAGGGTTTGGGAAGAGATATTATGACAGTCTAAGCAGAATGCCAGGCCCTTGGCTCTGAGCAGAGTCCACTTAATTGTCAGGAGAAAATTATTTAAATTTCAAGGGTAATTAACTTTCTTTTTAAGGGTTATAGGTTTGAACTAAGTCTCTTATTTTCAAATGGGATGCCTTAAACATTTATGTAACCTTCTAATGGGCTTTACCCTCTCAAGGGTTAATCTGTCTTTTGGGCCACTGGGACTTGAAAAATGTTACCCTTTATCAAGAAAACCAGAAGTGACAAGTTCATTTAAAAAGGCTGGTTTGTCATTGTTTATCTAATTTTCAGAGTTGACACAGAAAATTAGACTGGCTGACACTCACTCTCTGACCATCTCTCCGGCTCATTTCCCTGGTCCTTTCCTACCTGACCTTTGCAAGTCAAAATGTTCCATGCCCCAAAATATCAAACTTCCCACTGAGTTTCTAAGTCGCCCTGCAGCCATTCCAGGATTATGTCATAGGATGGCATCTCTAATGTTATTTAAAAAAAAAAAAGATGAGGTTATAAATCTGCTCAGTGAAAAGTAATTCTTTTTTACCCCGTTTTTGACCATAAATCTTAGAAGTAATCAAACTCTGTTGGAGAGAAAGCCAGGGTAAACTTGGGGCTCCAAAGACCCCATATGTCTTCAATGAATTCAAGGAATCTGATGGCTTTGTCTGTCTTTGTGACATTGCACAATACTGTGTGGTGACCCCAGTGTGAAAGGAGTCTGGCTAAAAGTATTGATGGTGGGGCTGAGAGCTTATTGAATTTACTATTGACATTTTAAAACTCATTAGAATAGCACCTCATTTATCCAGCATCATCAGGGAAGGAAGATTTCCACATAAGTGAATTTTCCAGATAAATGAAACTTAATGCCTTCTGTGCCAAATTTTTAAATGTTAGACATTTTTATAGGAACCTTTAATAAATGTATACTTCTCCTTTTTCAACAGCATATGCTGAACAAAATTTATCATTTCCAAATGACTTAAGATTATTGTTTCAAACCTCAGTCATTATACAATGCTGTAACATAGTAGTAATACTTTTGGATATTTTAGTCTACAGTATAAGATTCTTTGCCTCCACAATAAATGACCCCAGAGTACAGTGTTTTTTAAGTTTTTGTGTCAGCTTTTTATAGTTTTTCTGTCTCCTCTCTCATGATCAAGATATCATCTTTCATTTCTTCCTGTCTATTCCTACTTCTAGCAATTTGCCATGCCTTACCCTTCTAATGTGCTTTTCCTAATCTATGGTAGCCTAGAAAACCAGATATAACCAGTCATAGTAAAATTGTGTATAAAGAATAAATAGACCCTGAGGATCTCCTTTATAAGTAAAGCAAATGAACTACAGAAGTACATTGATTTTGTGACATCTATTTTGACTTCTCAGGGGCCTTTTTTGCTTCCATCTGGATTCTCAGCTATGATTCAGATAGTGAGGGATTACTAATTTAGATCACATACTCATGTTTTACTAAATAAGTAGTGTACTATTTAATAAAATTTTGTGCAAATTTCAGTTTTTTAGAGAATTTAGTCATTTACTCCTGAACCAGGAAATTTTATATATGTGTATGTGTATTTGGAAAACCAAATATCAAAGCATGTACTAATAAAGGTACTTAAGTGTTAGATTCAGAGGTGGGCACACAGTAGTTGTTAAAAAAAAAATGTCAGTTGAATTTTCCAAAGATCTGTGATTTCATGGATGTGAGAACTTCCTTTCTCTGCACAGAGAGTAACTTTCCATCAAGAAGAGGTCCTCAAGTAAAGACTGAATGGTCACTTGTATATATTTTGGAGTAAATTCTTGTTCTTTATAGATTGGATCAGATGGCCTCTTAGAGCCCTTCCAGTTAAACTCTGAGGATCTAAGGTCAAGAGTTTCTAGGACCAAAAATGTATCACCATGTAGGCAAGCTGCCAGTAGTCCTCTCCAAATTTAATTAAAACGATTCTCATAAAACAAGTGTGTAGTTTATCACTAAATCTTTAGGAAAAACCTAAAAACCAAGATCTTTTTGGTTTGGTTGGACCTACCAAAACTTGCACTCAGCAGACATAGCTTTTAAAAACATAGGGTTGCTGCCATGAATGGACTGGATTGAATTGAATTGAAAATTCTACACATACAGCTGGAATATGGGCATTCCTGTAAGTTAGCTTATCATTAAATAATTCTAACCTACTTAAAAGTGAAATGATAGTTATTATTTTAACATCCTCCAATGAAAGTAAACTAGGGTATTTGTACCAGAACAGATTAAATATCCTTCCTTAACTAGTTTTTATGAGCATGACCAGCAGCCCTACCTCAGTTCACGCAGGTCACACCATTCACTGCCACAGAAAACACATTTCAAGCTTCCATACATTTAATTTTCTTCAACATTACCTTGCAAACCACAGTGAATCAATAACAGAATACTTAAGTCCTGCAGGTTGTTTGTGTTTTGTTTTAGAAAATATTGCTCAAGGCTAAAAGGAGGTTCTGTGGCTGATGATTTTTATTGTTGCCAGAATGCAAAATGACCCCCTAGTCCGTGTGTGTGTGTGTGTGTGTGTGTGTGTGTGTGTGTTTTAAAAGACAGGGCAGGTATAAATGGAAAACTGGGCTCCGTAATAGTGGAGTTTGAACCTCTGGAAACACCAATGACTTTCATTTCAGGTCCAGTGACTTTGACCCTTACGCTCCTCGTCTACTGCTTTCCTTGTTCTCTTTGCCCACTGTGTTTTCTCCCCACCCCCCCAAAACAAAACAAAAACAAAAAAACACTTTCACTTACATTATTTAAACTTGAATCATCTTTAGGACATCTTTGAGTTTTATTTTGGGCCAAGCAGGTCACATTTAAAAACAGATCAGAAAGAAAGTATTCACCCAAATTCTGTGTATGATCTTGTCATTCTTTTCTCATCGCTTTTTCTGCCTGGTCAAGTTGGAAGTCTTCAAATGTTCCCATTTTTAAAAGATCCTCAGCCTTGGACAGATTCTGATTTTTAGGTTCAGTCTATTCCATCAATCCTCTAAGAATTTTTCCCTGTTAAGAAAATTACTAGTGGGAGGAGGGGATTGTTTTGCTTGTATCTTGAAAAACATTGTAACTGTTTTACTAAGGGCTGCTAATAAGGTGGATCTAGGGAAACAGTAGCCTTTACTTACTGAGTTACTTTCTTTGGTTACATAAGTTTATAGATATAAAGCACTTACTTTGGGAAGTTTAAGGTGCTAGACTGTGGCCTGCCATCTGCAGAATGCCTGCCAAAGATGAGAGACTGGGCTGATTTTCAGTGGTCCATGGGCTAACCAACACTTTTCTGCCTCTTTCCTTGCTACTGTCTTGTGCTGCCAGTTTCTTCCAAGAGTCAGGACATTCGCAGTTGGGTTCAGTGGAAAAAATAAGTAAGTGAGAGACGGTGGCTTAAAATATACTGACAAAGTCTCTGAGACAATAAATCAAAATTCTAGGGTTTTTCATCTTTTGAGAGAGAAAGGGGGAAAGAGAGAGGATGGGAGAGGGAGGAGGGGAGAGAGAGAGAGAGAGAGAGAGAGAGAGAGAGGGAGAGAGAGAGAGAGAGAGAGAGAGAGAGAGAGAGAATATTAAAGTTAAATTTTAAGGCATCGGTGTAAAGAGGTTGGAGAGGTAGATCCTTCTGCAAACTCTGGGCCCACAGAATGGTTCAGAGATGAGTTTCTGCCATCCAGAGAAGCTTACCTTCCAAACACACAAACCTTCCACACTGTAAGCCACTTGTGTGTTTATCCACCTTAATGTGGCCTTTGTAGTTTATCCCTTTTCTCCCTCCCAGCACTGGATAAGGCTGATCCTGTGGCCACACGCTGTAATCACGAGCTCTAGAATGAATCATGGGGACCTCTGGAAACATTCTCTTCTCTCAATGGGCCATTTTCTGACCAATTATTGTATGTGGGAACACATAGATCTGCTCAGATGAAAGGTTGAGAGCTTCTTGACCTGTTTAGTTTGCTGTGTACAGTCTAGAATGGCTAGAGGTAAGCAATTTACTGCTAATAATTGAATATTTGGGGGGAAACATCTATTTCTGTAGCAATTGTGAAGAATAAACTCAGGAAAGTTGATTGAAATGGCATGTCACAGCTGCAAACCATTTCTAAGGCCTTAAAATAAAATGAAGGGCTTGAAGGGTGCCATTCTTAGAGGGGAGTGGGAGTAGGAGGGGGAAGGTATGGGAAATCTGAGGCCAGGGAAGCAAGTTCTTGAAATAGATAACATTACATTTGAAATCTCTGTGCCCTTGGGAGTAGCCTTGGTGAGTCTTACTGGTTTGAAAGGGCAGTCAACATCAAATTACACCCAATTATAAGGTCTACATAAGAGTTCTCCTTGAGATGGGGCTTATGCTCTCACCTTATTTTTGCAATCAGTGACTTTTCTTTCTCACTTTCCCAAGTGCTCAGTGTTTTACTGCATCTAGTGATTCTGCTGTGGCAGATTTTTAAGAATATTTGTTTCATTTGACTTCTCCAAGAATGGCACACCATTCTTAGACACCACCCCCCCCCCTCAGCCCTCAGTTCATAACCCTACCATATCTATTATTACCTCCCTCACATTAATTTTCAGATCCAGGCATACACTGCCCAGAAGGGGAAACTGGTCCCAGGTATATTTCAGAAACTTGTTTTCCTGCTTTTTTAGCTTTGCAGTCTAAAAGCTGAAATTGAAACTCTGTGCCCTTAGTGATAAAGTAGCGGTTCACTGAATTTCAGAAGATGTGAGTTCTAGTCCCATCTCTACCGCTGACAACCCATGTACCCTCAGGCAGATCCTACCACTTTTCTCAGCCTCACATGCTCATCTATAAAATGGGGAGATTGGACTAGACAATAGCTAAGTCCTCTTCCAACTCTATAATTCCAAGTGATCCAGTTCTATGATTACCACATTCCCCTTTGGTCTCTGTATCCCTAGCGCTTAGCATAATGCCTGACACAGAGTAAGTACTTTATAAATGCTTGCTAATTGAGTGATAAAGGGCCAGTACCCTGGGAACCTGTAGGTAGAGCCTGTTTCAGCCATTCATTCATTAAATATTTATTAAGCCCTACTGCATACTAGGCCTTTAGAAAGAAGCAAAATTTGGAAAAAGGCATGGTTGTTTCCCTCTTGGAGCCTACTGTGTGGGAGGCAGAGTGGATAGGACACAAATAGATAATTATAATACCTAATATTACATCATAAGCCTATCCATCTCTACATAAAGAAAATCCATTCCTCAGAAACTTCCAAAAAGGTGAAGATTCATATAACAAAATCCTACCTCCATTGAAGTCGTGCCTGCCCTTGAACCCAAATAGGTCAAATAACAAATTTCTAAATAACTGTTTAATAGTCCTTACCAAAGAAGAAAGATCATGTTAGAATTGACATGCAAGAGTGAGTCTCCTATGCTATGTCAGCTATGAAGGGTAAGGGGAAACATGAAGAGGAGGGAGGATAACTCGACCAAAGGAAATTGGTTGACCTGTGAATGAAACCTCCATTGGTACTGTAAACTTTTTTATCCAATTTTTGAGCAACTTACATGAGTTTTGGAGGATCACCTGTAATTCCTGGAGGGGGCAGCCTTGGCCTCAGTGTCAAGTGAAGCAGCTTCCCCTGTGACCCGAAGGCTAACGAAGCAATGCTATTTCTTGGACCTTTCAAACCAGCCATAGCTCTCCTTGAATCCTAATGCCTTAGCAGCATCAGTCCTCCTCCCCTGTTGTCATACGTATTTCTCCAACCAGTCGTTGTGCCTGATGCCTCCTAGAAGCAGAACATGTCTCTCCTGGTGAAAAGTACTCCCTATACTGAAAAATAAGTATAATTTGCAATTGTCCATTTAAGTGAAAATCCAAGTGTATATATATATATCAAAGGGCAGATGAGCAAGAGTGTGCTAATTACTTAGGGAAAGTAATCATTTTAATATGGTTTCATTTTGTGATAGTGATAGTCACGAACCATAAGTGCTCCTACCTGTACTCCATTGAGCCAGAACTTGTGACATTTCTGACTTTGGGCAGACAAAACTGGATTGAGCAACAGAGGTGCCAAAGGGGTAAAACAAGTGAATGTGACAAAAGCAGAACATAGTACATGTTGAAAGTTCTCTAAAGTTATGTTTTGTCATGTGAGTCAGTAAATGTAGTGATTTTACTTTGTTCTAGTTAATATATATACTATCATGCATTAAAGACATAAGTGCTACCTAAAACTCCAGGGGAAAGGTCATTGCTTACAGGGATCCAGATACAGCAGAGCTAAGCCTGCCAGGATAGCACAGCAACTCAAGAGCTGTTCCATCCGAACCAAATGGAGCCAAAATAGTTTCTTGACTACTGTAGTCCAGTCAATGGATAAGTATTTATTGGAGGATCTACTCTGTATAAGCAGAAGGAAGACTAGCATGAGATGGTGACCCTCTCCTCTAGGAATTTGCAGTGTGACCTGGCAGACAAGACACATACACAGGAAAAAATAATAATGGGAGTCATTGTATGTGTCAAAGGAATGGTAGGGAGCATCCAACAAACATTTTTAAGCACCTGTTATATGCAATGTAGTGTACAAGGGCTAGTCTCAGAAGGGTTTAGAACAAGGGAGTGATGGGGTGGCCCAAGAAGACTTTATATGGAACCTGAACTGAAGGATGAATAAGAATTAGACAGAGAAATGCAGAAATTTGTTTGGCTTGACTTTAAATATTTGTTACAAAGGTTTTGTTTCTCTTTTTGTTGTTTTTTTGGGGGGGGGAGGAGAACATCAGTGTTTGTTCACTAAAAAATAAAATGTAATTAAAAAAAGAATTTGGCAGAGAGAATCAGGCTAAGGTGTGGTAACTTTTGTAGATAAACATGCAGGGACAGTCACCTCTACACATAGCACACCTGCATGTGCAAACCAGAAAATTTTAACTTAAGGATTTTCCCCCAAGGAAAAAAAGAGAAAATAACCAAGAGGTCAGCTCTTCACTGGTGACAGGCATGTAGTATAGTGCTACTACAATACCAAAAAAAAAATATTTATTAAACACCATTTGTAAATAAGGCACTAGTTGTAGATAGGCATAAGGAATCCAAAGACAAAAACCAAAATGTCCCCTGCTCCCGAAGAGCTTAGATTCCACTGGGGGATACTGTATGTAACACCATGACTGACATTTGTATCAAAGCTTGCAAAGCACTTCATATACTTTGTGGTTTTTTATCCTAAAACAACCCTGAGAGATAGATAATGCAAATAACATTGTCTCCATTTTACAGGTGAAGACCCTGAGGCTCAAAGAATTTTAAGTGACTTGCCCAGGGCCATACAACTAGTAAAAGTCAGAATTTGGTTTAAACCTAGGTCTGGCCTGTTGTCAAGTCCAGCCCTCTACCCACTATGCCATGTACAGATAAATAAATAGAAAATAATTTAGAAAGGGGAAAAGTTGTTACAGCTGAGTGGATCAGCAATCACAAAGGAGGTAGCACCTCATCTGCACCTTGAAGGAAGCTAGAGATTATACTCTAGGGAATGGGGAAGAGCAGGTATGTTCCAGGCATGAGGGACAGCACTATGCCAAATCACATAGGCAATGCACAGGTCACTTGTTGAGTTCAGGAGCAGCTAGGAGGCCATTATGACTGGGTTGCAGAATGCATGAAAAGGTATAGTATATAAATCTGAAAAGATCAGTGGGAGTCATTGTAGAGGATGTTAGTGTTCAGCTAAAGTACTTTTGGCTTTATCCTTGTGGCATTGGAGCACCACTGAAACTTTTTCAGTAGGCAAGTGACATGATCAAATCTCTGTATTGGACATTTTGATTTGGCAGTTGTGTGGAGGATGAATTGTCAAGGGAAACAGAGGCCAAAAAGGAAAAAGGCTGTTGGAGTGGTTTAGATGGAGTGATAAGGACCTGAATAGGGTAGAAGGGGGTATGTGAGTGAAGTGACAAGAAATGGATGAGAAAGGTGTTGTGGTGAGAGAATTAATAAGATTTGACAACTTATTAGATATCAAGAAAGAGGAAGGAGTCAGAGATGCCACCAGAGTCATAAAATCAGGTGACTGGGAAGGATGGTGATGCCTCTAACAGAACAATCCCTTTTTTCTCAGTTTCTGAATTCAGATTTTCTCTGAGTCTGGAGCATTCACTGAAAATGACAACAGAAGATCCAACCTTGAAAGGCAGACATCTTGGGGGATCTGGAGGGAGGGGGAGAAATGGAGAAAGTGAGTTGACCTCTCAGACTGAGAAGAAAAACATAAGCACCACTGAGGACTTGGTAATAGTACTCTATTCAATCCATCAGTAATGGATTTCATCACAGTTAAATGAGTGAGCAAGAATTGGGACATGACTACACAGGTATGTAAAGTAGGAATCAACAGAAGGCATCTGGACACTAAAGCCCAGGTGAAGAAGGGACTGGATTGGACCAATGATGATTTCCTTTTCACGAGTTGTTAAGTTTCCATCAATTCCCTTCATCTCAGGTGATTTATTTATTTCAAGTCTGGTCCGTGTCAGGCTCCAGGTGACTTTCTTTCTCCCCTCCTCCCCATCACCGTGTCCCACTTTTGGACCCATCTTACCTTTTGCAATCATGTCCTTTTCCCTTTATTATGCCTCCATCTTCTGTTGAGAAGTTTGTGGACCATAATACTTCAACCCTCACCGGTTTAATTGTTGGAATTAGCCCTGTGAGAATAAAGGAAATGAGAGTGGGCTCCCACTGCCTGTTGATGAGGTTAGCATGATTATTCAGCAGCTTCATCTTGCCACTTGCTTGGCTGCTCCTTTGCATACATGGCTATTAATGTGCTCTCTGTATGATGAATAAAGGACCTCAGTGTCTGGGCAGTCAGACGGTGCCTTTCACAAGGGCTAAAAATTGCTTTTTACAAGTGTAATATCAATATCCCGTCTTCACGGTTAAAAGCAACATTAATGTTCCCATTGTTCCTCCGAGCTCGCTGGGGTTACTTTAGCTCTTACAGACCCTGATTCCTCTGCCAAAGAGATAAAGCGTTCATCCAGGCTCGGAATAGGGGCTGAGAACATGGGGAAGTAAGTGCTACCGAGGGGAGCATCTCACCCCGTTTCCCTTTCTGGATAGCTCCAGAAGTGGCCTTGCAGACATCCCTCACAGGTTGAAAATGCAGGTGCTTTGCTTCTCTCCATCTGGTTTCTTGCCATAATAGGACTCTCCTGACTCAGTGTCCTTGAATCCTGGCATCCCTTAGGGTTGATCTGGGGCATCAAGGGATCAGATACCTGCAGAATGGTCCAAGGTGGCTTAATGACTTTTGTGAATTCTCCATTTTTCTCATTTCCCTTAATTGGGTTTCTGTACCTTCCTGACCCATTCATCCACTCAGCAAATATTTATCGAGTGCCAATTTCATGCAGAATACTGTGCTAGCCCTCAAAACCAAAATTATACCAATTCTGATTTTTCTCTTGATAATAGGACCAGATCCCCAGCACTTTTGTTCAAATCTTCATGGGAACTCAGGTTTTCTTTCTAAGCAATTCTGAAAGTAATATCTCTTTACCCTGTTTCCTCATGTTACAGTGAGGAGAACTGAAAAAAAAACCACAGGGATTTAAGCCCTTAGAAAGAAGGGACGTGTGTGTGTGTGTGTGTGTGTCTGTTGTATGTATCCTTAAACAACAATTCTGTGATGGAGATGATGATGGTGGTGGTGACAATGAGGTCATAGGTTCATGAGGGTTTTTTTTTCCTATTTGGAAGGGAACTTAGTGACCATCTAGTCTATACTCCTTTATTTTACAGATGAAGAAACTGAGGTCCAGAGTGATTAAGTGACTTTCCCAAGGCCACAAGTATAGCATCAGAGCCATAATATGTACTTAAAATCCAGTGTTCTTTCCATTACTCTACTCTGTGCTGGCTGATGGTTGTGAATTCTTGTGTCTCTTTTGGAGAGTTCTCCAAGTCATATAGTTCCAATCTCTCCTGTTTTGTTCCTTGGGCTTACAGCTACAGAAATCCCCCTCTTTGGGTACTGTGACAAAGTTAACCAAAAAAAGCTTCTAAGGGAGAAAAGTTTGAGTAAGAAGTTGGTGTAGTTCCATTAAACATCCTCAGGGCAATCTCTTTTTACCCGTCTGTCAAGTCACTCTCCCTAAGAGTGGGGCTGTTCTCCAGAGCAAGCATCTTCCCCACTACTATTACATAATATACTTAATCCTTTACTTGTGTCCAGTTCAACAGACATTGCTGCTTTAGTTGTTGTTCAGTCGTTTCAGTCATGTCTGACTCTCTGTGACCCCATTTGGGGTTTTCTTGGCAAAGATACTGGAGTGGTTCCCTTCTCTGGATCATTTTACAGATGAGGAAAATGAGGCAAACAGGGTGAAGTGACTTGACCAGGGTCACCCAAGCTAGGCAGTGTCTGAAGCCAGATTTGAACTCAGGTCTTCCTGACTCCAGACCCTGCTCTCTATCCTCTTCACCACCTAGGTGCCCTTAAGCCACTGCTACTTGGAATAAGAACAACAATAACAGCCAACATTTATATAATGCCTACTTTGTACCAGGCACTGTGCTAAGCACTTTTACAAATAAATCATTTGATCCTTACAACCCTAGGTGGTAGGTACTATTATTATCCCAATTTTTCAGTTGAGGAAACTGAGGCAGGCAGAGGTCAAATGGCTTACTCTAGGTCACACAGCTAGTATCTGAGGTTAGATTTGAACTCAGGTCTTCCTTACTCCAGGCCCAGAACTCTATTCACTGTGCCACTTTGCTGCCTCCATGACAAAAAAAAAAGCACTCACAGTCTATTGAGCAGAGACCACATATACTTTCTTTTTTCTTTTCAGTCGTTTTTCAGTTGTGTCTGACTCTCTGTAACCCCATTTAGGATTTTCTTGGCAAGGATACTGGAGTGGTTTGCCATTTCCTTTTCCAGCTCATTTTACAGATGAGGAAAACGAGGCAAACAGAATTAAGTGTCTTGCCCACGGTTATTCAACTAGTAAGTTTATGAGGCCACATGTTGAATCACATATATACAGATAATTAAACACAAGTTCCAGAAGGGGGTGAAAACTGAGCTGAGCCTTGGGGGTGGGCGTGGGGAGGAAGGTCACAACTGGAATAGGCCAGAGAGAGGAAGGATATAACAAGCATGGGGCGCAGCTTATGGGAACAAACAGTGGCAAGAGATGGACTGTCCAATTCAAGGAGCTCGGCTGGAATGCAGAGTTGAAGAGGGGAAATAATGTGAACTAAAGGAACAAATAAATGGAAAGGGAAGTTTAAGCTGTACTCTCTAGAGCAGGAGTGGGGAACCTGCAGACTTGAGGCTGCACGTGGCCTTCTAGGTCCTTGCATGTGGCCTTGTGACTGAGTCCAAGTTTTACAGAACAAATCCTTTTATTAAAGGGAAATTTGGATTCAGTCAAAGAGCCACACTTGAGGACATGGAGGGCCACATACAGCCTTAAGGCCCCAGGTTCCCCATCCCTGACTAGGGTTTTAAAAGCCAAACTTAAGAGTTTATATTTTATCATAGAGGGCAATTGGGGGCCACCTGGAGGTTTTGTATCAGTACAAAATCAATACATAATTCCAATCTAGTATACATTTATTAAGCACCTACTATGTGCTAGGCACTATGCTTTGCATTGTCGGTACAGTTAATAAAAAGAAAAACAGCCCCTGCCCTCAGGAAGCTTACATTCTTATCGGGAGAGACTACCAACAACAGAAGACTAGAAAAGTTGGGGGGAGGGGAGTGAGACCACCAGGGAGTACGGCCAGATCACTGAAATGACCAGGCATTTCAACTACTACCCTCTGGGGAGAACCAAATAGATGTGGGGAGCCACATCATTAAGATAATACTTGAAAACAGGGCCACCCCTGAAGGTGATAAATTAATTCAATAGGGGCCACCTATCCCTATCTTTATTATTTTCTGCCCCTAATTCCCTACCCCTAGTTTACTTGGGAATGAGGCTATCAGTCACTATTTTATTATGTGTATTTAACAAGGATTTCTGTAGCCTTATAGGCTGCCTTCCACTTTATGTGCCTAGAATGAGTCAGAAGACCGGTCACAGGATGAAAAACTGCAAGGAAGGACCTTGGAGGTCGTTAGGACCAATTCTTTTGTTTTATAGATGAAGAAATGGCTTTGGAGAAGTTGTAACTTGACCAGAGTCACACAGCTGAGTAAATGGCTGGAAAAGGACTGGAACTCAGATTATCCTGAGGCCAAGTCCACTGTGCCCCTCAACTGTAATAAAAGGGAAACTAGAGAACAAACCTGGGGCAGCATCTAACCAAACAGAGGTCAAACCCTTGAGACTTTGTGAGGAAGATGAATGAGACGGTCAGCAGCTGTGTACAGAGCCTGCCATGTGCAGGACGCACAAAGAAGGACCAACATGTTCTTGTCCTCTAGCTCTTCCTCAGTCCAGCCCCAGGAACAAGATGCTGAATACGTACAATGTAGCAGTAATGACAGCCAGGAGAAATGGCTTGCCCATAGTCACTAAGGGTCAGAACAGGGATTTGAGCCCAAGTCTGGTGACTGAAAGTCTGACTCCACCCGTCCCCAAGAGACAAGTCCAAATCCCTGTGTGACCTTGGGCAAGCAGCTGTTGTGCACAGAGCCCTGGTCCTGGAGGTGGGAAGACCTGAGTTCAAATCTCAGCCTCTTGTCTAGTTGTGTGATTCTGAGCAAGATTCTTAACTTTTATTTGCTTCAGTTTCCTCATCTGTAAAATGTATTTGGTAACAGCATCTACTTTAAAAGGTTGTGAGGATCAGATGAGATAACGTTCATAAAGCACTTAACAACACCATGCTTGGCACGTAGTAAGAGCTATATAAATGCTTATTCCCTTTCCTTCCCCCCACATAATCTCTCTGGGCCTGTTTCCTCATCTGTCAAATGAGGGGGTTGGGGTAGATGAGCTCTAAGGGCCTTTCAGGCTCTGGATCTGTGTGCCTATGATGGTGGACCCCTCTCCCCTTCCTAATGACGGGTGTTCTCCTTACTGACTAGCACAGGGTAGGTACCAATGGACACTCCAGAGATGCAGGTTAGCTGCTCAGTTAAGGGATGATGGTTTGCATTCTAAAGGGATTCTTCACTTTACCTAAGGATTTACTAGAGGTTTTTTTTTCATTAACTCTTTCTAGTTCATTTAAAGAGTGACCTAATTTATACAAGTACAGCTAAGTAGTGCCTTGGATAGAGACAACCTTGGAGTCAGACAGAATCGAATCAAATCCAGCCTCAGACACTTAACTGTGTGATCCTGGGCAAGTCGTTTAACCTCTACCTGTCTCCATTTCCTCAACTGTAAAATGGACATAGTAACAGCACCTACCTCCCAAAGCTGTGAGAATCAACTGAGATATTTGTAAAAAACACTTACCACAGTGTAGGCATTTAGTAAATGCTGATTTTCTCACCTTCATACACATCATTCTTTTTTTGGGGGGGTCCTCTTTTTTTAGAGAGAGGGAGGCAGGGCAATTGGGGTTAAGTGACTTGCCCAAGGTCACACAGCTAGTAAGTGTGTCAAGGGTGTGAGGTCCAATTTGAACTCAGTTCCTCCTGACTCCAGGGCCGGTGCTCTACTCACTGTGCCACCTACCTGCCCCTATATCACTCTTTAGACACAGATTGACTGGGTAAGATGAGGCCCACTGGCATTTTTTCTTTTGCCTCTTTTTGCCCCACCCCACCAGAGACCCACAATTTTGACAGTGTTGACTTAAGAGCACCCCAGGGCGGAAATGCTTAAAGCAACAACAAGGAGGTGCCCAGGGAGAAGTGGGGAGGGAAGGGGGAAGAGGTAAGATGGAAAGCAGAGCAGGAGTGCCTTTCCTCCTTGCCTCGGAGTACCTGGACTCAGGTGGCAGAGAGGGCCCCTGCTGTTCCTTCTCGGCAAAGGAAAGGGACATCTCAGCCCTCCCTCTCCTGCAGTTCTGGTCCAATTGTTCCTGAACAGATGATTACAGAGATGGAGCATATGGAAACCAAAGTCATCCAGTATTTTTGGGTAGTGCTATTACCCCAGGCTTTCCATGGGGGAGGAGAAGGCAAAGGCTTGACATACTGGCTCAGGCAAGCAGCTTCCCACTGTTCACTGCAAAAGGCAAGAGGTCACTCCTTTCCTCACAACTTGAAAAAAGAAGCTTAGCTTCATATATTTCAGGGAGAATTTTCTTGCTCCTAGTAGGAGATTTCAGAAAATAGGAAGAGGGTGATCAAAATAAGTAAAAGGAAAAAATATCCAGAAGACTGGATAAAATAAAATGAAATTTCACAAACCTTTAGTACTTGACCCATACAGCTAGAAAGGACCTGAGAGGTTATTTAGGCCAACCCCTTTGTTTTACATATGAAAGAACTAGGGCCTTTGGCAAAGGTCACACAGCTGGTAGGAAGTAGATCCTGGCACTAAACCCAGGTTTCTTTCTAAGTCCTGTGCTCTTTCTGCTATACCATGTTGAATTTATGAAGTTTAGATCATATAGGGAAGAGTCAAAGATAAACAGAATTAAACACAAAGCTTGCCATCTAGTAGGGGCAATGAAACCATGCAACTGCTGTAACATGTTACATAAAAGTGAAGGACAGGTCCATACCAAGTACTATTAGTGATAACTTCTGATTGAGATCAGGGAAAACTTCATAGAGGAAGTGGCATTGGAACCAAGCCTTCAGATATGATAGGATTTTAGCAAGCAGAGGTTGGGATGGGAGGGATTTGGAGGGAAATTGGGGGAAAGTGCATTCTCCTCATGACAATAGAGCCAATGCACTGCATTGGAAAGAAGGTGGGTGTGGGGGAGTTCAGGAACACTATACATCTGTGTGGTAAGAGCACAGAGTACGTGAATGAAAATGGTGCTTTGATTTTAATCCTCCAGTTTTCCAACCACATACTATAGACCCTCCTCTAGGTTAGAAAATGTGCTTCTAACTTGTCCTTGGAAACAGGATTGTTGAACTAAATATGCCCCAAGTATTACTCTAACTCTTCTTTTTCTTAAGATTCATGAAGAATCTCAGCCATACTAAAAACCCTTGATAGATATATTTTACATGAGTAGATAATAGTGGCACTTTTGCTGCAACAAAGAATTGGAAACAAAGTGTTTCTAAATTCTGAGAGTGACTAGACAAATTGTGGTATGTGGAATGGAATATTACTATGCCATAACTAAAAATAATTCAGAGAAGCATGGGAAGATTTTATGTGAACTGATGCAGAGTGAAGTAAACAAGACCAGGAAAACAGTATCCAGAATGACTGCAACACTATAAATGGGAATTAAAAAAAAAACACAAAAACAACAAAACTGAGTGAATACCACTTAAAAATAATGACCCAGTATGGGTCACCCCAGAGGTAGGGCTACTGTCTACTGTCTTACTCATTTGATATACTGACAAGATTTGCTAAAGTTTTTTTTTCCTTCTTTTTGTATATTACATGTTATAAGGAATGGCTCTTTAGATAGGGAGATATTTGGAAATGAAGGTGATATGAAAGTAAAAGATGTCAGTGAAAATACAGAAGTATAGATTATGTATATATATAGATTATATATATATACAGAAAACACAGCAAATTCAACTAAAAAATAAATGAACACTGTAATCAAAACACTAGAGCTGTCACTTGACTGTGACCTTGAGTAAGTCACTTAAACTCTGTTATTAATTCCACTAATATTATTAAATAACTGCCGTTTGCAGCAAACTGTGTGCTTAGCACTGAATGAAACACAAAGTTTAGCTAAGACAGTTCTTGCCTTCACAAAGTTCTCCATCTTAATAAGTGAGGTAGGACATAAAGTTAACCATGCTATATAATATTACATAAGCATATTAGTTATAGATCAAAGGGTTCTATATAGATTAAGATTGGAAGTCACCATCCACCAAGGGATTGGTGAAGGACTGATTAAATGTTAAGTTCAGCATTAAAGGATTTCAACAGATGAAGAGGAGAAGGAAGGGCATTCCAGGCATAGGGACCAACATAGTGGCATGCCATATTCATGGGGCAGAGGTTGAACAGCTTGGCTTAGAAGCTTGGCTTCTAGCTTGGCTAGAACAGCTTCTAAAATTGGAAAGGAAGGGTGGTAACCGATCATGAAGAGCTTTGAACGCTGGGAACGAAAACTTCAAGGCAAAAGCATTTGAATTTAATATCTGATAGAGAGTGCGTAGTAAGTACTTAAAAAGTGCTTGTCCACTACTGACAAGTGAAGGGTTAGGGGTAAAGAATGGTATGCCCTGATCTATGTATGAGAAAATCTTCTGGTAGCAGTAATGAAAGAGGAGAGAGGAGGTGGGAAGACCTGCTAGCAGGCTTCTCCAGTCATCCAGGCTTATGGTCATTGTTGGCAGTGGAAATACAGAGGAGTAGACATGTGCTGTGCCTTTATAAATCAAGGCATTGTTAATTGGGAATTACTTCCATTTAACACTTATTTTCCTTGAATGAATGAATGATTTTAGACAAGTATAATTCTACTTGAATCTCCTTCTAGGGGGTGAAACCTTAGTTCATAGCAAACACCCAGAAATTCACGCCTTCTTCCAACCTCATAGTTAGCACCAACACCCATCTCCCTTGCCTTAGGCAGAATTTGACCTTGAAATCATTGGTAGGATTCCCAGATTGTTATTTTAAATCTCTATTCACCTGTGTGTCTGGAAGTTGTCTGCAGCCGGTGTCTCCTGTGATTCATTCTTGTCCATTCACTAATCACTACCCTGACTACTCCTTATACCTTGCTTTTCCCCCCAGCCTGGAGCTCTATTCTCATTTATCAGGCAAATCCCTTGCCTCCCTCTTCCCGCTTCCTCCCCCCATCCCCCACTCTCAGTCATTAGGGTTTTGGATGGCTGGGTGACAAGCTGGAAAGATGCCATAGCCTTTCACCTTTCGCACCCTGGGTTCAGATCTATTTTAAGCACAATTGAAAATGGGTGTGATGATCTCATCTCACTGAAGCTCCTTGCAATCTGCTGTAATTGGTCTGACTGTCCCCTGGGGGCCTGCAGGTCAAGGCTGAGGTGTATTGAAAGAGCAGTTTGGGACACTGGCAAGGCTGACACCTGGTTCAGGCCAGCGTAAACAGACCATAAGGCTCCCTCATTTCATCCTTCTGCTGGAAAGGGAGGGAGTGGAAATGGCGCTTCAGACTTGGGGAAGAAGTCCAAAAAGGAAAAGGAAAGAAGTAGGGGGGCAGGGAAGAGGCTAAGGAAACAGAAATTAGGGGAGAGGAGAAAAGGGGTAGGGGTGGAAGGTTGGAAAGGGTAGGGGCTGGGAGTGGAGACTGAGGAGGGAGGAGGGAAGGTTGCAGAGGGACAGTTGGTAGGGGAGAGAGGGAAAAAAGGAAATTGAAAAACTAACCAGTCATGTCTGCTTTCCTCCAGTCTTCTCTGTTTGGCCCCAGGAGCACTGTCCATTCTCCCCTCCCTTGAGTTAGATGTTATCTGCCTGCCCACGACAGTTGACTCTTGCCTTGCCAACCTCTACGATCTTTGGTGGAGAAAAATGACACATGTCCTAAGCCCAATTAACAATGACAGTAGTTGTCCTTGAAGAGATGATAGTCTTGGGGTTGAAGGGAGTGGTGCAGGAAAACCTTTTCTGTTTTCTCTTTCACCTGATTTTTAAATGAGGCTATGCTTACTGCTCTTCCTATTTTCCATAAGACTCCTTAGGAAATCCTGAGGGGCTTGGGAGATTGAGAGTGTACATCTTGTGTATGGGTGGGAGAGGGAAATAGCTAAAGATAGCAAAGCCTGTGTGTCTATTTTATGTGCATGTATAAATAGGTTATACACGGAGAGAGACAGAGGATGAAAACAGATGGAAGAATAAGCCTGGAAATGTGCCCATCACTCTTAAATCAGACTGTACAGCTTGAGAGTGAGCTGTACAGTAGCAGGAGGAAGCAGCAGAAATTTTCATTCACAAGCTCTAGTAACTACTCTCTGGAAATGGAAACAAACACATCAATATGGTCTTTCCCATAATGTGTTTGCATTTGTTCCAGAAACACTTCCAAAGAAAGTGAGCTAACCAGATTCTGATTTATTCTTAGGAAGGCTTTAATGGAAGAGGGGAGGGCTGAAGGAACTGACATGAATTGTGTGACCAGATGACATTCAGGAGGCGTGGGTTCTAGTCATTAAATATGTGTTGTGTCACCTTGGTCAGGGAGAAGAAACAACTTTTCTTCTTCTTTTGCAGAAGTGGGGGACTGTGGTTGTGATTTTACATATACTGACCAATTCAATTGATGGCTTGGTTAGTTTTGCTGAACTGCATTTTTTCTTTCTTTTTTTTTTATTCTAAGATATGAGTCAGTGAAGCAGAGGGAATATATTAGAAAATAATGCTGATATAAAAACAGGATCTCAATAAAAAAACATTTTTATGTATTTATTGGGTCCTGCTGTATGCATTTCACTAGGCATAGGAATCACTGTGGGGGTTAAAGCAGTATTAGACACAATCCCTGCCCTCAGGAAGCTTGCAATCTGCTAGGGGAAACAGGACAGATACTCATATCTAAAGAGAACTGACAGGACCAGGCAGTATTTACCCAGGATCAAATGAAGGAGATCATGCATTTAAACAAGATGGAATCAGGAGATGTGGGCTCAGATCCCAGCTGAGATCTTTGTTAGCTGATTTCATCACTGTGGGTGCTCCTTCCATCCATACATTTGTGACTCAGTTGATTGATTATTAGCAGGATTGTTTCATCAGTTCATGTGGCAACAGAACCCCTCACCAGCTCCCTGGAGACTCTCTGAAAATGAGTCTTATTCTCAGACAACAAAATACTCAGGTTCTCTGACTATAAAACCAGTTTTTCCCCCATGTTTAAGTTTTGCAAAGCACTTTCTTTACCATGGTGGTTATAAGGTCATCTATCACAGGACATACTCCATGGACATCACAGGACTTTTCTACCCTTTATTGAGCCAGGCCAGAGCTTGGGCTCCCTCCTACATAATGTTTGAGTGGAACTTTCATGGAGTTTTTATTAGGATGAATATTATTACTAATAAATCTACTTCTGTTCCTACCTTTAGGGCCACCCATTTATCATGCAGTACAATGATGGGAATGCTGAAGTGGTCTCCATGTGGGTGTGCAGGATGCTGGAGGAGAGAAGGACCCAGCAGGGACCTCAGTGAACAGGGATATCCAGAAAGCAGCCACAGAAAGGAAATCCTGCCAATGGTTTTTAAAAAAAGAAACCTGCAACCTATTGTATTGTCATTGTGTTCACTACATAGCGTTGTTTCCAAGCACCAGAAGAGCCTTGGTGTGTGTCTGCACCTTCCAAGTCAGAGGGAATTCATCAGAATTCCCTGTTGCCTTCTATGCTGTCTCACTGACTAACCTTTAGGGACCTGGGTCCCCAGGACACAGCACAGCCAGATGTCACCCATTTGGGCTGCTGAATGTGTCCGTTTCAGCCCTATGAAGTTACTGAACCTGAGTCTTTTGCTATCACGTGAATAACAAAGTGATGGGCCCAGGGAGCCTGGATACTCCCGTTTCCTTTATGACCTTTTCTGATATTTCTTGGCTTTGTTGTATTTTTTTAAATGGGAAAGGAGTGGGGGGAGGGGGAGGGATTGGAACTCCCAGAGAGAGGAAAGCTTCAGTGTATCATATAATAACAATAAAAACATTACAACTATATAACCACCTCATTTAAATTTTGTTTTGTGTCTTCTATCCCAAGCATGAATGAGTCTGGGCATATGAGAAAACTTAGAACTGGACAGGGCTGAAAAGGACTTTAGATCAATCAATCAAATCCACAGGCAACTATTAAGCATTTAATATGTGCCAAGCACATTAGGTACTTCATATACTCACACAAAAGTGAGACCATTCTTGCCCTCCTAAAGGTTACATTCTATTCAGGGTATGCAACACACCTAGGGTCATGGTAGACATAGAAGGGAGCTTTAGTCTAAGCATCCAGAGAGACTGTGGGTAGAGCCATCGGGCAATAGATTGCCATTTCCAGTTGCCATTTTTCCATTTGCAATGATAGTATTGATTTGATGATTCTGAGCATTCAGAAGAGTAAATTCAACTTCCTGAACTGAAACAGGGTGGGGGTGGAGGGGTTGAGATGGACAGGGAAGAGGGGTTGGAGTCCTGGTGGATGACCAAATGGGAGGCAAAGCTTGGTCTGGGTGCAGTTGGATAGATTGGTTGAGGTATAGATATTACCTTTGTCTACCCCAGCATTTGGCAGATGAGAAAAGAGAGCCTGGGAGAAGTTAAGAGATTTGCCCAAAGTCGAAAGAGTTAGTTTGCAAAGGTAATTAGCAAAGCCCTGCCTAGAACTTTCTGACTTTGATCTATTGTTCTTCCTACTAAACCATACAGCTGTATTCAGTATCAGCATTTCAATTAATAAAACTTATGTGTATGTATATATATATACATATACACACATATATGCATATATATATACATATGTATACTTACATACATACCAAGAAAACCCCATGGACCATACTGTCATAACGTCTGACATGACTGAACAACAATATACAATGTAAAGATTTATATACAAATATTTAACAGCATTCTGAGAAGGGATCCATAGGCTTTACCAGATTGCCAAAGGAGTCCATGAACCAAGAAAGCTTAAGAACGCCTGATCTAAAGGATGGCCACAAAGAAGAAGGAACAGCAGCTAAGATACCCAAAAATTCATATAAGATAAAATCCTAGGAAAGAGCCAGAAGGAAAAAAAATCAGTGGTTTGAAATTTATAGATATAAATGCCCCAAAGAGGGGCTTGAATTCCTAATGCAAGGAGACGAATTGAGTCTCTAGCACACTGAGATCTGATGCGATTTCATAAGGTTAAGAAGGTTTGGTTTCATGCTTCAGGAAAGACAGTCCAGGAAGGATGTGATATGTTCAAGGATGAAATTCTGAAGACACAAAAATGGAAACCATTCCAATGGGGAGGGGGAAAAAACTGCTGTGATTTGTCTGAAGATATAGGTATAGATGCACAAGGAATTCACCAAACAATTTGGAGCTTAAAAAAGAAATGTACAAAAGATGGAAAAATGGGCCAGGCTACAGAGGAAGACTGTAAGAGTTTAGCACAGACCTGTCAAACTAGCGTCAGGAGTGGGGAAGCACAGAGTAAGCCAAGGCAGTGAGAGAAACTGAAGACAACAAAAAGGCTGGCTTTGTTTGTTTAGCTATATTGGGAGGAAAAGGAGGAACACCCCCCACCAAAAAACCAAAAAGCAACTAGCACTTTTATCTGGGGTGGATGAGACAATAATAAGACAAAACAGAGATGGCAAAACTGCTTCAGTTCTTTATTTCTGTTTTCTTTTTATATTAGGAATGATTGGGGGGGGGGGGAGGAATGACTGGAAGTTGATACCCCAGATAAGTAAAGAGATACTAAGAGCCCCAGCTGCCCTTGATAAAATCAAGTCAATTGGTCCAAGAGAACTACATCCTCAGGTCCCGAAAAAGGCAACAGATATGATTACTGAAAATTGTCAGGAAGATTTGGAGCATCATGGAAACTAGGAAAGAGGCACCACGAGATTGGAGAATGACAAATGTCTTGATTTTCAAAACATAAGAAAATAGTCTACAAACTAGAGACCAGTGAACTTGACTTAGATTCCTAGGGATATCCTGGAATAAAAAAAGAGATGATTAGCAAACATCTAGAAAGAGAAACAGTGATTACAAAGAGCTAGCTAGAATGATTTCATTTTGAACAGGTCCTGCCACCAATGATGAAGCATATCACCCTATCAGCTGACAGAGAGGGGAGGGACTCAAGGGACAGACTAGGATATACATTTTCAAACATTGCCAATATGTGGATTTTTTTTTTACTTGATTATGCCTATTTGATACCAAAAAGGGTTGTTTTATTTTTTTTTTAATTTGGGCGGAGGATTTTGGAGGGAGCAGAAGTTACAGGGATACTGTGTGTCCTCCCTAAAAAATAAAGAAAAGAAAGAGGATAATTATAACATTTTTAAAGCACCAAAGAAAACAAAGGAGGTTCAGAAAGAAACAAACATACAGGATAGCTTTGAAAGTAATATGTTCAATTTATTATAGTCTGTATAAAAATGTAAGCTGTGTATAATAGAGAATCATGGTTACACATGCAATCCTCATTCTCTTCTCAATGTCTATGGAAATGCCATATTTTATTACATCTGTCAAATACAGAATAACAGAAAATGAAATTTTTTTAAAAGAGCAGGTCACGACAGACTGCCCTTATTTCCTATTTTGACAGGATTACTAAACTAGTAACTAAGGGGAATACTGTGGACATAGTTTACCTAGATTTTAGCAGAGCTATTGATAATGTATAGCATATCATTCTCCTGTAAAAGGAGGAGAGATGTGAAATCAATGAATTCAGAACTGGTTGGATCACTGGACTCGAGTAGTTGTTAATGATTCAATACCAATGTGACAGGAGGTGTCCAGCGGAATACCCCAGGGATCTACATTTAGCCCTGTGCTATTTAACATTTTTATCCATGACAAATGAAGATATAGATAGCATGTTCCTCACATTTGCAGATGACCCAAAGCTGGGAGGGACAGTTAACACAGTGAATGAGAGATTTAGGATCCAAAAGGGTCTTGATGGGCTGAACATTTGAGCCAAATCGAATGAGATGAAATTCATTGGGGGAAAATGCAAAGTCTTGTGTTTGGGTACAAAAAAACCCCAACCTCATAAGTATGAGATGGGGAAGGGATGGAGAGGCAACCATTGTTTTGTAAATGATCTAGGGGTCTTAGGAGACTGCAAGCTCAAAATGAGTCCTCAGGGTGATAGTGGCAGTCTGAAAAACTAATGTGATCTCAGGCTGCATTAAGAGAGACATAGCATCCAAGAACAGGGAGGTGAGAATCCCACTATATTTTACCCTTCTCATACTCCTCAGTTTTACCCACAAAGCTCCCTACGAGTAGAAATTGCTGAGCAAGTATCCACCTGCTTTGGCACAAGTTTTCTTCTACCAATGAAATCATAGTTCTAGACCCAGTTCCAAATTTGACTTGTGCTTTTTCTCAGATTTTCCCATCAAAGTAGAATTAAGCAATCCAGGAAGAACTAAAAGGTACAGTGGCTGTGTGTATGGGTGTGTGTTTTGTTGGGGGGAAAAGGGTTGACTAGTTACAAGCATTCTTGTGGATGCTTTTCCCTAATATTTCAAGGATCTGCTATTTAATCCTTGTAGGAACTTCTTCTGCTAAAGTCCCTTTTCAACTTAGAAGATGGTCTAAATGAGTAGCTGTCACTGTAAAAACTTATTCACTACTCCCTCCTCCTCCCCCACACACACACTTCTGGTGAGGAAGTCTCTCCTAGCTTAGCAAGGCAGATCTTTGGATGGTAGACATACAGTCCATTGCTAAGCCCATCCTTTAAAAAGGTCAATTAATAATGAAGGTTGTTACTCAAGAATATTTTCTTCCACTTGGTTGCCTTCCTCTATTCCATGCAGCCTCCAAAGAGTTCTTGAGCCTTCTGTGATAGTTAAGAGATTCAAGGAGGCCTTGACTCAGGCTGGACAAGCTATTTCCTAAGCAAGGGGGCCATCTCCAGTCATCCTGATCTACATCTGGCCACTGGACCCAGATGGCTCCAGAGGAGAAAGTGAGGCTGGTGACTCTGCCCAGCCCTGCCTCACTTAAATCCAATTCACTTGCAAGTCATAGCACCACCTCTCTGGTGCCATGGTCCTCTTCCAGAAGGAAGGACAAACAACAGCAACAACAAGCAAACAGTGACAGAAGCGAGAGGACTCAAGCATAGTCAAGTCCTATAGTGGCCTGATGGCATCAACCTTTGCTGGGGAAACAGCCTTAGGAGGGCCTACAAGGCAGGACTAACTGAAAACAATACCTGAGACAACTAAAACTCTGAGGGTCTCAGCACAAACAAGAGTGATGTTTTTTTTCACCAGACCCTTGGGCTTCCCCAAATGTTTCCTGATCTGACCTTCCTTGAGAATCAGAACAGATTTCAGCATCCACCATCCCTCCCTCTCTACTGTTGGGCCTCAGTTTCCCTTCCCTCCTTTTCAGCTTGCCAGTTGTACTTCGAAGTTCAATCCCTCAGTATCCCCATCTGTTAAATGGAGGTTATCACATACAGAAGTGCTTGGAGATCATTGAGAAAGAACGCTGCTCAAAGGGCAAATATTAGCCTTTCCTTCGTCTTTAAATAGCTCTACTTATCAAAAGTAGAGGTGACTAAGAAATCTCTACTTGATTCCCTAAGGACAACATTTTGGCCCATAGATTTTTTTTTTTGGGGGGGGGGGTTGGGGGAAGCAATCAGGGTTAAGTGACTCGCCCAGGGTCACACAGCTAGTAAGTTTCAGGCCATATTTTAACTTAGGTCCTCCTGATTCTAAGGCCAGTATTCTACCCATGGCACGACCTAGCTGTCACTTGGCCCATAAATTCTTTTTTTCTCTTTTTGGAGGGGAAAGGCAGGGCAATTGTGGTTAAGTGACTTGCCCAAGGTCACACAGCTAGAAAGTGTTAAGTGTCTGAGGCTGGATTTGAACTCAGGACCTCCTGACTCCAGAGCTGGTGCTCTCTTCACTGCGCCACCTAGCTTCCCCTGAGGCCCATAAATTCTTAACTTGGGTTCCATAAAGTTATAAAAAAATTTTTGATAAATGTTTAAACATATTGTTTTGCTTTGTAATTCTGTTTTTAAAAAAATTAAATTCATTTAAAATATTTTGAGAGAGGTGGCCAGGTGGCACAGTGAGTAAGAGCACCGGCCCCAGAGTTGGGAGACCTGGGTTCAGTTCCTCAAATACTTAACACCTACACAAAATAACTGGTCATGTAACCTTGAGCAAGTTACTTAACCCCAATTACTTAAAAAAAATATTTTGAGAAAGGATCAGTAGGCTTCACCAGATTGCCAAAGACATCAGTGACAGGAAAAAAAAAAGATTAAGAATTCCTTCCCTATACCCTTCAATTCAGCAAGCATTTTTAAACACATACTATGTTCTGTGCACTGTTCAAGACTGGGGATACAAAGACAAAGGTGAAATCATACTTGCCCTCGAGGAGATTGCATTCTACTGGCACATTTACCATAACTCAGGGATCTGTCCTTTCTGTGGGAAGGTTCTGCTACCTAAAGGGTGAAAGAATTGAAGCTGAATGACCTGAATTTGAATTCCAGCTTTGAAACCTATAAGCTGTGTCACCTTGGGCAAGACACCTAATAACTTGGGACCTCAGTTTCCTCATCTATAAAATAAGGGAATGGTACTAGGAAAATACTAAGATCTCTTCCAGGTCTAAGACCAAGATCCTCTAGAACAGACTAGGATTTACAAAGGACATTCCTCAAAACAATGCTATGGGATAGGGCATAGAACCATTGTTCTTCCGCTTTACAGATGAGAACATTGAGGTTTAGAGGAGTCAGGTGACTTGCCAATGGCCACACAGTTATTAAGCGTCAGAGCCAGAATCAGAACCAGATCTCCTGAGTTCAGTTCTCATCAATGCCCATTCCAGCATGCCGTGTGGATTAAACACTGGGATTCATTTGGGTGGGTGCAAGTAGACAAGACAGTTTAGAAGAAAGAATATGTGTGCCTATAGTGAATAATAATCCAGAATCGAAGGAATGGGAAGTGGCTCCCCTTGAGACAACCAGGGGGCAAAGCAGATAGAGTGATGGATCCGAAGACAGGAAGACCTGAATTCAAATCTGCCCTCAGACACTTACTGGACAATCACTTAACTTTCCTTTGCATAGTTTCATCTGTAAAATGGGAATAATAACAGCACCTGCATCCCAAGGCTGTTGCAATATTCAAACGAGTTAATATTTGTTAAGTTGCTTAGCACAATGCCTGACTCAGAGCAGGCCCTTAATGAATGTCTGTGTCCTTCCTTCTTTCCCTTGTTCTCCCACCCACCTATCCTCAGGAATGAGAACTGGATTGTACATTCAGCAAAATAACCTCTTTCCTTCACCAAAATGACTCCTCACCTGGGACAATGTGACCCAAAGCCTGACCCAAATGAGAATATGTTCCATGGAAGCTAATGGTCCTTATAAGGGTATATTCACCCCACTTGTACTCAAGGCTGACCTTACATCTTAGCCGAATATGTTACCTAAGTGATGCTATTTGATTTCAGGGTCAAGGTCACATGGGAAATGGCAATGTCCCTCCACCCAGATGTTTCCCCACCCTACCTTTTGCTTGCAGGAAATTCAGCTGTTAGAGTGTCATCCCTTCAGTGTGTGTGTATGTGTGTGTGTATAGATAGATAGAGAGACAGACAGATAGATAGGAAGAACAAGAAAAGAAGGAAAAAGAAAGAAAAGGAAGGAAGGAAAGAACAAAGAAGGAAGGAAGGAAGGAAGGAAGGAAGGAAGGAAGGAAGGAAGGTCACTTAATCCCAATTGCCATCTAAAAAAAGGGCAAAAAAAAAATGATGAGCATTTATGTTTCAGGCCTATTCCCCCCTCAATTAGAGGGGTCATTGGGAGGAACATATTACAAATACATGGAAAATTAATAATCTTATTTTTTAAATTTTATTTTTAAAAAAATATTGCAAGCCTAGTGAACTATCTGGGCAGCTAAGTTGTATAATGGTTAGAGTTCTGGGACTAAGGTCAGGAAGACTTGACTTCAAATTTTACTTCATCAATTTACTAACTGTGTGACCCTGGACAAGTTTGTAACCTCCATTTGCCTCAGTTTCCTCATATGTAAAATGGGGATCATATTAGCACCTACTTCCCAGGGTTGTTGTGAGGCTCAAATGAGATAATTGTAAAATGCTTAGTACAATGTTTGACACATAGTAAGCACTATATAAATGTTTTATGGTTGTCCAGTTGGTCAGTTGTGTCTGACTCTTTATAACCCAATGGATAATACTGTCCTTTTTTGGAGGGGGGGAAGGCAGGGCTATTGGGGTTAAGTGACTTGCCCAAGGTCACACAGCTAGTAAGTGTTAAGTGTCTGAGGCCAGATTTGAACTCAGGTCCTCCTGCTCTTTTCACTGCACCACCTGGCTGCCCCTGCTGTGGGATTTTCTTGACAAATATTGAAGTGGTTTGCCTTTTCCTTCTCCAGTGGATTAAGTCAAATAGAGGGTAAGTGATTTGCCCAGGGTCACCTAGTTAGTAAGTATCTGAGGTCAGATTTGGGATTTGAACTCAGGTTTTTCCAATTCCAGGTCTAGTGCTCTACCCACTGAGCCATCTAGTTGCCCCCATAAAAATGTCAGCCATCATCATCCTCATTATCTTCATCATTGTCCTCTTCCTCATTGTCATCGTAGTCAGCATCATCACTACCACCGCCGCCACCATAATCTCAGGCACTGGGCTGCTTCCAGTGAGAGCAAGAATGTCACTTAGCCAATGGAAGTAGATTATAATGTATGGAGGATCCAGCAGTCCCACGATCACGTGAGGAATTTTCTGCTGAGCAATTGAAAATATTAGCTGTGACTTTGGATGGAGTCTGGAAAAGACTTGGTTTGGTCCCTTAGAGGTATCATTTGTCTTGTTCTGAAGCCTCGGCATCACAGGCATGAACTTATAGACTAAAGTTTGTCTTAATTGCTCTTGTGTCACTGCCTCTCTGGCAGATAACAGCACAATGAATGAGTCGATGGGGCTGATCCCTCCAGGTCCTTCTTCTAAAGTGAGACAAATTTCTCTCCTTTGAGCCAAACAGTCTATAGGCAGCTCTTTCATTTATTTATCTCTCTAACAGTTTGCATTAGCTTGCAATGGATAAAAAGTCTCAGCATCCTCAGACTTAGTTAAAAAAAAAAAAGTCAGGCAAAGCATAGGGATTTGCTTACTGGAGAAGAGGAGAGGGAATGGGAGAGGAATAAAGAGAGAAGAAGAAATCAAGGGAGAATTCCCCAGGGGTGGGAATCTGTGGCCATGAGAGCACATGTGGCCCTCCAGGTCCTCAACTGTGGCTACAGTTATAATTGCCATATCTGAAAATGTATGCCTTATTCTGCGTCTTACACCCATTACCTCTTTGTCTGGAGGTGTGTAGCATTCCCCTCTGGAATCATGGTCATTGCTTTGATTAGAGTTCTTAAGTCTTTCAAGGTTGTTTTCCCCTATAATGTTGTTATTGTACAAATTATTCCTCTTAGGGACCTTTTATGCTGCAAGGCAAGTGCTGATCTGCATTGGCAGAGGAAATTTCTTCTCGGGAGTTCCTTGTACCAGCAAAATCACCTGGTATAGAATGTAAGCTCCTTGAGGTCAGGGGCTGGGAAGTTTTGGTTTGGGGGTTGTTTTTTTAACCTTTTTATCCCCAGTACCTTGTTGTTGTTGAGTTGTGTCTGACTATCGAAGACCCTGTGGACCATATTATCTAGAGGGTTTTCTTGGCAAAGATACTAGAGTGGTCTGCTATTTCCTTCTACAGCAGATTAAGGCAACCACTTTGAGCAACTTGCATACAGCTAAGTAGGTGTCAGGCTGAATTTGAACTCAGGTTTTCCTGACTCCAAGCCCAGCACTCTGTTCATTCTGGCCCAAACCTCCGGCTCCCTTCCTAGCAGGTAACAAAGTCTCCCTTGGAGAAGAAGAAGCTAGAGATGTCTGTCTGATTTGAGCCACACAGCAACACCCCCTTGCTACATGTCTGGGACAGTCCTTCCCAACAATAATAAGCAGAAATGCCAGGTTTCAATTCTAGGCCCTCTGATCCCAAATCCAAAGCTCTTTCTATAAACCAACACAAATAAATTTAACCAGTTCCTTCTCAGAGCTGGAAGATATGTGTGTGTGTGTGTGTGTGTGTGTGTGTGTGTGTGTGTGTTGGTCTTTTCCTTCATTGTGGGTGGAGGGAGGGAGGGCAGAAGAAAAAGCACCAAGTTTTGTAGTCAAAAAAGACCTAAATTGGAAAACACTGATCTTTAGAGAATGTAGTGAATGTAGAAGCTGGTTAACCCCTCTGAGCCTCAATTTCCTGCCTTATAAACTGGGGCTAATAACACTTGTGATACCAGGTTCTTAGAGTTGTTGTAGGGAAAGAGCTTTGTGTTTAGACCTGACCTACATCAAAAGTGACCTTTCTAAAGCATGTGTTACCCTCTCCCCAACTCAATAAACTCTGGTGGCTCCCTCTCACCTCCAGAATCAAATATATAAAATCCTCTGTTTGGTGTTCAAAGCCCTTTGTCAATGCTGTTGCACCATGACCTTTCTAGTCTTGTTATACCTCAGGATTCCCCCTCCAGGGATCCTGGTCTCCTCGTTTTCCTCAAACATCATTCTCCATTCAGTTCCCAGTGTTTTCTCTGACTCTCCCCCATTCTCCCTCCCCATTTCTACCCCCTGGCTTCTCTGACTTCCTCCAGTTCCCACTCCCCCACCTTCCACACAGTCTTTTCTCATTCCCTCTTAATTCAATTGATTCTCTTTGATTTACTCTGGGCACAGCTTGTTTGTACATACTTACTTTCGTGTCATCTCCCCCATTAGACTTTGAACTCCTTGAGAACAGGGACTGTCTTTACTTGGTACCTAGCACACAGTAGGAGCTTCATAAATGTTTAATTACTGATTTCACCAGTACAAGGAACTCCCAGAAAAGAAATTTCCTCTGACAATGCAGATCAGCACTTGCCTTGCAACACAGAAAGTTCCTTAGGGGGAACAATTTATACAATAACAACATTATAGGAAAAAACAACTTTGAAAGACTTAAGAACTCTGATCAAAGCAATGACCAATGACCATGATTCCAGTGGGGAATGCTACACGCCTCCAGACAAAGAGGTGATGGTGTAAGATGCAGAATAAAGCATACTGTATTTTCAGATATGGCAAATATAGGAATTTGTTTTGCTTGATTATGCATATTTGTTACAAAGATTTGGGGTTTTTTTTCTTTCCAATTTGAGGGCTAAGGTGCACAGAAAAGGTTACCAAAAAGGATAGTAATAAGAGAAAAAAGTGGCATTGAGGCATCTTTTTAAAGGCACAGGTGGAATCGCAAACAGCTTGGAAAGTTACATGTCAAATTAATTATATATTTTAAAAGAAAAGCAGACTATATACATGAGACCCTCAGTTTCACATATAATCTTCTTTTTCTGCTATACTATGGATAAAAATATGCCTATTTTCTGTGATGTTTCAAGTCAGAATTAAGAAAAAAAACCTTTAAAAGAGAGAGTTCCCTGGGGGAAATAGGAATGAGAGGTTGTGACTCACCCATGGTCACATAGCCAGCACATAAAAAAGGCAGGGGGTAAACCCAGACCTTTTTTTATATCCTCAACACAACACTCAATCCCTTAAAATTATACACTAAAAAAATAAATAAATATGAGCAACTAATTGCTTAATTTGACTCCTTCTAGAAAAAGATTCCCAAGTCTAGTCTTCCCCAACTCCTCTCCCCACCTGCTTTCCCTTCCCCCACCTCTAGCACACACACTCACACCCCCTCCCTTTAGCTGATCTCCATTCAGTCCCTTTACGTGACTAATATTCCTTCATCTTAAGAGACTAAATGCTTGCATTAAATGAGAACATAGCCCAGAGCAAAGATGTCTTCAAGTTTTCCATTTAACTTCATTTCTTTCAGTATTGGGGAAAGAAGAGAAGAAAAAAAAAAGCTGGCAATGTATAAGCTCCAGAATTCCAGAGATTTCATTCAGTAGGCAGTGAGAGAGTCGGAGAGCTTTAATGCTATTGTAATACTAAAGGAACCATTGCTGGGCCTAAGGGGCTAGGGCCCTGTACCCCCTTTTCTACTCCTTATGGGCCTCTTTTGCACTAGTCCCAGGGATGCAGCCTGGTCTAGCTCAGTTCTGATGGCACCCAGACTCTAGTAACAGAGGGAGGTCAGCTCTGAACGCTCACATTCACTGGCTTATTAAACTCCCACCTTAGTGTGCTGGCTACAAATTATTCAAAGCTTATGTTTAGGTCTCCTTTCTGGGTCTCCCCAAGGAGGGAGTAAAAAATGGACTCAATCTACAATGTGAAGTAGGTATGGGACAGGCGTTTTATTCCATCATATAGCAGAAATGCTAAACATGAAAGACCCATAATGTGAATTGTCAAAATGACTTCAAATAGGCTTTGATAACAATTTATAACTGCTTACAATCTGCTGAGAGGCTGATATTTAAACTCTGTCAGAACATAAAGCAATTTGCAGGACTGCTGACTAGACATTTTGTGTTTCATTTCCTCACCATCTCACTCAAAGTCCGTATCTGTCAAGCCAGGCTGGGGCTTGGTCTCCTCCTGTTGTGGCCATCTTCTATGATGAAGAAACTTCCCTTGCTGTCAATTTCACTCAGGACCTGCAGAACTTCTTCACATCACAAGATTACCTCCAAACTTGGACACATCCACCTTGACAACCCTAGAGCTCTTGAATGAGACAATTCAACCTCTGGCAGACTATGTTATTTACAGAAACCCTCCCCCTCCAGGGAATTAATTGCTGGAATCATGTTAAGCCTTTTGTTGAGTTCTCTCATTTGTTCCAGGCTTCCAGATAAACCTCAGTCCCACTAGCTTGGGGGAAAGGTCAGGAAAACTACTTTAGAGGAACAGATGATCAGGACCCTCAAACTGGAAAGCAGACTTTCACACATAACAGCCAGGTCATGGGAGAGGCAAATGAAGTCATATTTTGGGGGTATGAAATCTGAATAACTGGTCTAGGCCAAGTCTTGAGTAAAACAAGGGAACAACAGAAAGGAGCCAGGAAGGGATGATTGGGCAGATACCCAATCAAGTCAAGTGGGTCTCATATCAATTTTTATGCACCTTTATTTGTAGAGTGTCTTTTCTTGGCAAAGTATAAGCTCCTGGTGATCAGTGACTTTCACTTTTTTTTTCTTTGTCTCCAGCGCCCAGTATAGTGCCCAACTCATAGCTCAAGGTCAGGAATATAGGACTCACTTCATAAAGCCTTGTTGATTGGTTGATCAACCTGAAATGGAGATACATAAATACAGTTGTTTGATTCCTCATACATACACCATAACTAAGAAGAGGCTGAACTTCTCCCCATTCTCACCTCCATGCCCTGCCCCCCACATCAGAATGTTCTGAGTTACTATTTTTCCCCTGCAAGGGTCCCTTTAATGTTCATTTTTAGTTCATTTTTTATTATTAAAATTTGTATTCACATATTTTGTTTTTATATCTCACTTATTTCCAGATTTATCCTTTCCTTCCCCCTTCCCAGCAAATTGCTTGATGTTTATTTTAGTCTGATTTTGCTTATGAACAGAATGTTGGACAAGTTTATGGTTAAAAAAAGGGCCCATTCCAAATTGTGTGTACACATTGCCTATATTGGTATTTTATTTTAAAATTTTTCTAGTTACTTCAATAAAATGATCAGATCTGTGATCTCCTCTTTGTGGCTACTCTCTCCAGCCATGCCGGTTATAACTGATCCATCTCCCCTACATCCAAGTTCTGTAAATCATTGGATAATCAATTCAGAATTGGACTGGGTTTTAGAGATCCTCCAATCCAACACCCTCATTTTACTGAGAAGGAAGCTGAGGCCCAGAGAGATGAAGCAATTTGTTCAAGATCACAAGTAATAAGTTGTAGAACTGAGATTTGAATCCAGGTCTCCTGACTCCATATCACACCTGCTTTCCACTGCCCCAAAAACCCTCCAAAGAAGGTCCACCCAAAATGTGGGGGGACTTCCTCTAGTTCCCTTGCTAATTGGAGAGCAATGACTGAGCTCTTTGTGATACCTCACTCATCACACATCCAGCCCACCCTCTTCTTTTGTGGCCAAAACTCTTTCTGAGGATTAACCCTGTTTGCCTCAGTTTCCTCATCTGTCAAATGAGATGGAGAAGGAAATGGCAAACCACTCCAGTACCTTTAGCCTAGAAAACACCAAATGGAGTCATGAAGAGTCAGATATGACTGAAACAAATAAACAACCATTCCCTAGGTACATTTGAGCCAGGAGTCTTCAATATGAGAACACAGCAAAGAAGTAGAATTGATAAGTCTAGGTCAGTAAAGGTATACTTTGGACCCAGGAATGACTTCTACCAGTGGAGTAAAAAGTCTTTTTCACCACCATCCCCCTCCTTGTGTCAGGTAAAAATAGAAAAGTAGGAAGTCCATTTGGGGTATTAGCAGGAGGTAGAAAAGGAATGAGCCATATGAAGGGATCCAGGCCATTGGCCACATAGGGAAGCCCAATAGGCCTAGATGCTATAAAAAGTGAAATGAAGAAGCCCAACTTCATCAAAGATTTGGCCAAATGAACATGCACCAAGGTCCTAGCTAGGTCATTGATGAGAAAATAATAACTAGCATTTCCCTGCCTTTTGTCAAGTGATAATAGACTATGGAGGCATGGAACACTTCATGTGCTGGCAAAGTCCTGAATGTGCACTGGTTAATTTTGTTAGTCTCTCTCTCTGTCTCTCTCTGTCTCTCTCTCTCTCTGTCTCTCTCTCTCTCTCTGTCTCTTTCTCTCTGTCTCTCTCTGTCTCTCTCCTCTCTCTTTCTCCTCTCTCTCTCATCTTTATTATAAGAGATGGCTCTTGTATAGTTGAAAATAATATAAATTATGTATATTAATTATATATTATATTAATGATATCTAATATATTTAATCTTATATATCATATTATATTAATTATATATCTTATATATTTGAAAATTAAGGCAAAGGAAAAACAAAACTGTCAACAAAAATGTAAAATAGAACTGACTTTTTATAGTTGCTTATATTATATATACTTAATTTAGGTATCTTTACATAGTAGCAAAGAACTAGAAACAAAGTAGATGTCCATCAACTAGAGAATGGTTGAACAAATTGTGGTATGTTCATGTAATGGAATATGACTGTACTGCAAGAAACAATTAGGAAGAATTTAGAGAGGCATATATCAACTAAAGGAAAGTCAAGGAAGCAGAGCCAGGAGAACAATATACACAATGATCACAACAATGTGAATGGAAAGGAGAACAACAGAATAATGGAAACATAATTCTGTAAAGTTCCAATGAAAGAGATAAGAGAGGGCACCTTCAGCTTCTTCTTTGCAGGGGAACTATGGAGAGGGAACACAGCATATACCATCAAACTTGATTGATAACCGCTTTTGTCTTTTTTCCTTTTCCTATTTAAATCTGTTATAAGGAATCCGTTTCCAGGTTGGGGAAGGGGAAATGAAGAGGATGTAAGAACACAACATATCAATAAATTAATAAAGTGCTTTTGCAGCTTGGCACCTGGGGCAACCCTGTGAGCTGGGTATTATAGGTATTATTGTCCCCATCTTACAGATGGAGAAACTGGGACTGAGGGGCTAAATAACTTGCTTACATAGCTAATTAAGTATGAGAGGAAGGGTTCAAAGTCTAAATTTTATTCATCCACTATGCTAATTCCCCAGGTTGAGTTAAGACAAAGTTTGAAAATAGGAGTATGATGTTGCTTGGAAGTTGTGCCAATCTTCTATGGCTAAATTTTAGATATATTCAATCAAGATTTTCATGATATGTCACTTCTCTCTTCCTGTGTGACTTAAAGACTTCAAAACATCTGGGTTTATATACAGATCTCCCTCCACTAACACAGGCTGAGATTCCTTCACTTCCTGGTAGGTAGCTTTTGGAAGTAGCTGTGGCAGGGGGAAAAAAGTCTCATATCTTAGCTAGATAGGCCCTCGGAGGCAAGTCTTTTATTAGTCAATACATTTTCAATGTGATAGGCTTGTAACTGCCACTTGTTATCTGTGTTACCTTGGACAAGTCACTTAACCTCCAAAAGCCTCTGTTTTGCTCATTTGTGAATTGAAGAAATTCAACTAAAGCATCTCTGAGGGCCCTTCCAGTTCTAAGCCTATGATTTCTAATCCTTTGGACAATCAGAACTCAGATTCTGCTGTCAAATCCTTCAGGAATCTTCTCAACATCAAAGTAGGTCCCTCCCCCCTCTAAATTGTTAGAGCAGGTCTTTTGGAAAAACTCAATCTTTGAACTAAGGAGAAAAGCTAGTTATGAGCTCATGCTTAAAGCAGAAGGTTCTGGGAGAGATGGAGGATCCTAACGGTCATGGAATGAAAAACTTAAGACAGTAAGCATACCTTAAATCTTCTTTTGTCCTGCCTGAAAGGGCATAAAGCTTGTCAAATTGTCCTTTTACTGCTATTACTCCTTCTTCCATCTTTGTCTCCCTGTTCCCACCCAACTCAAACTTCAAAATAAGAATATGGCTAGGGGCGGTTAGACGGTGCAGTGAATAGAGCACGGGCCCTGGAGTCAGGAGGACCTGAGTTCAAATGTGGCCTCAGACACTTAACACTTACTAGACATGTGACCTTGGGCAAATCACTTAATCCCAATTGCTCTGCCCTCCCCCTCCAAAAAAAAAAAAAAGAATATGGCTAAAATATTAGGCTTCCTAGAAGGTAAAATCCAAACCTTCCTGAAGACAGTCAGTTTGTAGCAGGGATGGTTTCCTTCAGGTTCCTTGACTTTCTATTAGTTGCTATATCTTTCCACACCCCCTCCAGTGACTCTCCATTATCCACCAGGTAAAGTCCTGAATCCTCAAGGCCATAGTCCATAATCCTGCTCCACCTTTTCTAGCCTTGGAATTTCATGCTAATCAGGCTGATCTCTCTCCATCCCCTGTGTTGGACTTGTGAATCCCAAGTGCAGGCCTGTACATCTCCCTGCCACCACTACCACCAATATGAGCCTGGATTTTCCTCACTGCCTGGGCAAAATCTACCCTTCTAGAAAGGTCCAGTTCAAGGCACATCTCTTCCATCAATCCTTCTCTTACCATCTTAGACTGATGTGAGAGCTCTTCCCTCTGAAGCCCTAGAGGTCTGTATCTGTGCTATTCATGTGGCATTTAACACACTTGGGGTACTGTTGGGGTTTTTTGTTTTTGTTTTTTTTGCTTTTTGGAGGGGGATGGCAGGGCAATTGGGGTTAAGCGACTTGCTCAATGTCACACGGCTAGTAAAGTGTTAAGTGTCTAAGGCCAGATTTGAATTCAGGTCGTCCTGACTCCAGGGCTGGTGCTCTATTTGCTGTGCCACCTAGCTGCCCCTTGGGGTGCTGTTTAATGTTTTGTATCTAAATCTTAATTCTGCTACTTGATTGTAAACCCCAACAAGCCAGAGCCTGCATTCAATCAATCAATTAACAGGGATTTATTAAATACCTACTATGTTACAGGTACTGGAGAAGCAAATACAATATATCAATCCCCATCACAAAGAGTTAACATTCTAATGGGGTGAGACAACAAAGATACATAAATATTTACATCATATATATGTTACATATATGCACATGTCTATGCATATGTGTGTATGTATATCTATATATCTCAAATACGAATAAGTACAAGGTAGTTTGGGAGCTAGAGCATTAGCAGTTAGGGGATCAGAAAAGGCTTTATGTAAAAGGAGGCACTTGAACTCCATCCTGAAGGAAAAGAGGTATTCTACAAAATAATAATTGAAGAAAGGAAAGCATTTGAGGCATGGAGTACAGCCAGTGCAAAGACATCGAAATGGGAGAAGAAGCATGAGGAACAGAGTGAAGGTCAGTTTGCCAGACTGAAGAGTATAGGAAGGATGATGTTTATTGTTGTTGAAGGGATAGGTTGGGATCAGGTTGTGAAGAATTTTAGGAACCAAACAGAGAAGTTTAAATTTTTTTTTCTAGAGTCAATAAAAACAGATTGATTAGAGGAATGAAATTATTAGACCTGCACTTAAGGAAAATCACTTCAGCAGCAGTGTTAGGTTGGATTGGAGTAGAGAGACATTTGAGGCAGGGAGACCAATCAAGAGACTGTATAAGAATATAGGAAGAGAGGAAGGGAAAGAGGGAAGGGAGGAGGGGAAAAAAAGAAAGGAGGGGGGAAAGAAAGAAGGGAGAAAGGAAGAGGGAGGGAGGAAGAAAGAAAAGGAGGAAGGGAGGGAGGGAGAGAGAGGGGGTGGAAAGAAGGCTTCATGGACAAGTTGCCCTCTAAAAATCTGTAAAGACCTAGAGAATTAGAACTTCTCAACCAAGATGGGAATGTACGTAATCTGGGCTACTTTCTGCAGGCCCCTGCCCCCTTTCAGCTGTGGTCTGGGGGCTGTCTCTCCAAGGTTATAAAAATTCAGAGTCCTTTGGTCTTTGGCTAATTGGGGTCAGAGAAAAGAGAGATAACTGAAATCCTGTGGGAATTCCCAAACCTCCCCTTTAGCAACCATAGTTTCATGCTTTCTAGACTAACTGCTTTCCCCAGAGCTGTTCCTTAGGTAGTCAACCAAACACCTTGGTCAACCCCCTTCTCTCAGTTCTGGGCCAAATAGTCTTGATGAGGAACCATCAAACCACAAGGTGGGGGGGGGGGGGGAAGAAGGTGGAGAAATTCAGGAAGGAACCAATCTTTGGACCTTGTTGTATTGTTGGCAGTAAATAAGCAAGCTGAAGCACCAAAAAGAAATGCATTTTACTAGGGGCCTTCAGCCTGGTCAAGGAGATCTCTGCAAAAACTCTCCACTTCTGGCCTCCACCAGCTGCTACCTTATTCCTCTAGTATGAAGCCTTCCTGAACTTTAGTCTTGAAATTAATCTCTGCTCATTTGAATGCTGTTTTGCATCTCATTTGCATGTTTCTCTGAATGTCAAATTGTACTGCTATAAAACCTCATCTTCAAACCTTGTTCCACACCCCATCTCCTTCTTGAGCACTGGCTCCCACAGCAAGTTCACTATCTACCCTCCCTGGGCCCTAAGGATCAAATAAGAAAAAGGGGAATAAAGTGAAGAACGATGAATCCCTTTCCAGGACTGGGGGCCATGACGGAAATCCAAATTCCAAGGTCCAGTGGACTCTCTTGGACATTTCCTTGCATTTTGGGAGTCTGGGTGGTTGGAGTTGGAGAGTCAGGCATAGGAGATTTCTCTAATCTCAAAATTCAGGTCCCAGTCCAGGATGGGAGTGGGAGAGAGAGTTCCACAACTAAAAACTTTCCTCGCCTAACCCCAGCAGCTCTGCATCAGCCGCCCCTCCCGAGACTCTCACACCTCCACCCTCTGGTTTTAGATGAAGGTCCAGTCGACTCTAGGCCGCTTCCTTCCAAGCAGTCAGCACCACCCGTGGGCAGAGGTGGCAGCTCTGGAGATCGCGGCTCTCCTCCTTCCCAACCCCGACATTCCCTCCTCCTTGCCTCAGCCCAGGCTGCCCAAGCTCCAGACTTCCGTCTATCCAGGCCGGCGGATTAATATCCAGATATTAAGTAAACAATAAATTAGCAAAACTACAAGAAAATTTTACAGCCCTTTGCATTTGGCAATCATTGAGTGTTAATTAGAAATTCATTACAATTAAAACCCTGCCTAAACAGAGCCTACACGCCTTAATTACATCTGATTTTTAATTCAGAATACGTGTTTACACAGTAAGCGATACGTACCCCATGATTATCCCCAATACTCTTTATACTGTACTAATTATGTAAATTAAACCTAATTAACTGACGAAAACTGCCGTTAATTCAACTGTTAAAAGATATGTGTTTGCGGAAGGAGGCGAGCTCTCCAAATCCGAGCCAAAAGTGGGGGCGCGGGCTGCGGAGATTCCGGGGCGCAGACAACCTAAACGTAAGGCATGGTGTGGACGCGGCGCCTGAGGGAAGCCGAGCGAACTGGAGAGGTTCGGGGGCCATGGGAAGGATAAGAGGGAGCAAAGACCAGGTGGAAGGAGGAGTAAGACCCGATGAAAAAGAGAGAACAAGCCCTGTGAACAGAGAACTGAGGAAAGGAACCGCAGAAGTGCCGAGGCCGAGGCGAGCTGGGAGGATAACTAGAAACATCGGGAAAGAGGGACCTTGGAAGTGCCGAACGCTGAGACAGAACTACCACCAGAACTGGGGCTCTGTGTCCCCCGAGCCCTGGCCCTAGAGACAAATGAGGAAAACCTAAATGCAGTCCTCTCTCTTTGCGGTCCAGGGCCAAGAAAGCAAGGACTGGCAATCTGGTGAGGTGGGGGAAAGGGGGCTATCAGAACTGACTTGTCCGTTTCTTCGCTACAGAAAGGACCCTCGCTCGCTGCTGTCCCCTTTTATTATCAAATAAGGCCGCCACATTAGAAAACCTGGCATAGAGCCGTGACCTTGATTTCGGTGTCCCCAGGACCTAAGGTCTTGTTCCCACCTCCAAAACATTAACTATCTTCTCTCGTCCTTCCTGGCCTATGATTCTTGCTGAAGCTTTTCTCTGGATAAAACTCTTGGGAGTAGAGAAGTCACTACCCTTCCCAAACTTTGAGGGCCCTGGAGTGAAGCCTGTTTTTGGGATTCGGTAAATCGAACCGGAAACTCTAAAGAAGCTGGAACTGTCCGATTATGCTGGGTCCTGAACTCACCCCGCCTCCATCCCGCCCCCACGTTGCCTCCCAGCCCTGGGCGGTGCAGCTCTGCTGCCCCCTCTTCTACCCAGAGATTCAGCCGAGGGTTCTCTGAGCGAGCCCAGGATATTCGAGTCTAGAGCCAGTCTGACTCATGCAGAGATCCCATCAGGCGGATCCTGGACTGCAGAGAGCTCCCTCTACAGAGGGGGCCCAGTCACAAGCATTTCTTCCATCCTGGCTCAACTCCTGTGTAATCTAGTCACCAAACTGGACCAGACAAGTTAGATAATGTTTGTACAGTGATAGCACCGCAGCTAAGACACAGTGTAATTGCGCATGTAGTTAATACCCAGCAGGATGGGCTGCGTTGGGGATGGAGGAGGCACAAGGGGAGGTTCGGCAAGGCCTGGCTGACCCTCCCCTCTCTCCTGCCTCCCGGGCTTATCCTGACTCCACTGTCGTTGTCACAATGATGCGGGATTCTGAAGTCTTTAAAAGAAATCATTAAAAGGCGAAGAATAATTACCGACTGGGATTGTAATTATGGGGTGGGGGAGCCCAGGCTGAGCGAGGAGTGAAGAGCAGGGGGGGTGCGTAACAGAGCTAGGGGACGGATTCAACAGTGATACCAAAAATGGGTTACTATGTCCCAGAGAGGGGCGGGGAGGAAGGGGATAGAATTGAAAGAGTGAGAGACAAAATCGGAGAGCGACTGAAACAGAATTATCTAGAGATGAGGGAAAAGAACAGGTGAACCCAGAGAAATAAAAAAGATATGGAGAGACGGAAAGAAACTCTGGTTTATAACTAAAATAGAAATATAAGAGATGGAGATACAAGAAACGGGTGGAGGGAGGGAGAGAGAGAGAGGGGGGGGGGACAAAAAGAAAGAAGTGGACATGTAAAGAAAAACAGAGGTTTAAAAGGAAATTGAAAATCAGACACAGAAGGACAGAGAGAGGAACTGAACTGGGTTTGCTGAAAATTACTGTCCTTTGGGAAAGTTTCCTGTCTTTCAGTGAATGAATTTAAGAGGGGGAAAAGTGGGTAAAACAAACAAACAAAAAAAGCAAACAAAAGAACAGATACACCCTAAGGCCATCTCCTGGCCTCCCAGGGAGTACCGAACTTTACTAGTTCTTTTCTCACTCCAAGGTTCCCTTCTCCCCTCCCAAGGAGAATGTCTGATCCCAGAGCTCTCTATTCAAGGCAGGGAAAGAATAAAGGAACAGGAGACTATCAACAAGGAGAAGGGAAGAGATAGAGAAAACAGAAAGGGAGAGAGAGAAGTAAAAGAAGAGGATATAAGAAAAGAGAGCGGGGGAGAGGAGAATAGGAAAAAGAAAAAGAAGTGGAAAGAGAAAGGAAATGAAAACATAGAAGAGGGTAGGGAAAGGGGAAAGAAGGTGAGTTTTCCCCCCACCCAAGGGGGGAAGAGGAGAACGGAGAGAAGTGGAAAGAAGGAAAAAGGACGAGGGAGCTCAAAGAGGCAAAGACTATGCAAGGAAGAGGAGCCTAAGAGAAAGGGAGAATAGATAAAGAGGGGGATGACCTGGGAGCTGTTGGTGGGAGAAGATTTATAGCACTAAATCTGTTTCCAAGGACAAACTCCACTTAATAACACATTACGTGGCAGGCTCTGCAGCGCGTGTGGAGCAGGCCGCCAGTGCTGTGGGTTCCTGCGGCCCGCGGAGGCAGCGGCTCCGAAGTCAGAGCCCTCGGGCCATCCCCGGCCGTTATTAACTTCTGTTTGATTAGGGTAATTGTTCAAACTTGGGCTGGACAATATGATTAATTACAGTTTAATTAACGTGTCCATTAAGAGCATTTAATGCCACGAAGCGTTGCGGGGGGGAAGGGAAGGGAAAGAAGGATTGGAGTTGGGGGCAGTGGAGAGGAGCCTTTTTTACCTTCTGCACACAGGCTCGCTGACTTGTAATTTAAACAGGAGAAAAAAGAGATTGGAGGGAACATAGACTGAATAGAGAGGAAGAGGGAAGAGAACTAACTCGGGAGGAAAAGATATGAAGAGGGTAGAAATAGAGAAATCTAGTTAAGGAAAGAAAAGGGGGAGAGAGATAATGAGAGAGAGACGAGGATGTGCTTGACCTCCAGCTCCCCCTGCCTAGCTCTGCTGGCGTCTCCTGACTTGCCCTAACAGGACTCAGGACCTGGACCCAAGAGCCCCAGGAAGGTAGCCATGGTCTTGAGAGGAACCTCGTTTCCTAAGCAGAGAGACCTCACTCCGGCCTACAGTCGCTCCCCACCTCCCGTGTACACCATACTACAAACGCAGTAAGGGCCTGGTTCCTGGGTGTCCTCTCATCGATCCCCCTACGCAACACTTGAGAAGGGGTGGCCTCTCCCACCATTTTAGGGCCAGAGAGAATGACCTGACTATGTCTGACCATGGCTGCCAAATGCCCAGTCCGCACCCCGCCCTCTACTCCGAAAGCCCTAGACCTCGCTCCTCCAAGCATAGTCACACCGCACCTTGAGTTCTCCCCCCTCCTCCCCCTCCCCCAACACACTTCCCACCACCCTCGACCGGGCTTGGCTCCAGTGGCGTCTCCGTTTCCCATCCCGCATCGACCAGTCTCCCTCCCCCGCCGGCCTGGGGCAGTTTGCGGTGCTACATAAATAATACATTCGGTGATTTCTCCCGCCATCGACCCGCCCGTGGTCTGGGGCCGTGGTGGACAGGGCCAAGGGAGGAGGGGTAACAAGAGACTCTGAGCGAAGCAGTGAAGGAGCAGGAAGGCCAACCTGACGCGCAGCGGACACTGATCACTCTACCCTGCCATCTCCACCGCCCACTCCATCCACCTTCTCTCCTTTCCCTTGCTCGCCACCCTTTGCTGCCTTCTCCCCTCCCTTCCCCAATTCACCGACCCCCCAAACCTGAAGATCTCCGAAATGCAGCTGCTACCTTTGTCGGCCCATTTCTGTACCAGCCCCAAGCGTGGGACTGAATCGGTCTCGGGCCCCCTATAGACAAACTTTCCAAGCTGTCTGGAGCCCGAGTGGCACCGAGCTTTGGGGGTAGGGTCCCCGCCGCGCCCTCAGCATCTCATGGGCCCAAGGTGGTTGGGATACTCAGACTGAGGCTACCACAAGCGAGAGGTTAGCTGAGGGCCCTTAGCAACTCCCCCACCTCACCCCAGTCCGGGGCCAGCCAGCGGCTTCTTGCTCTCCTCCCTTTCCAAGACCCCCATTTCTGTTCTTTTCCTACTGACACCCAAGCATGGCCAGACATCAGGGCGCCTGCAGCTCTGGGTCCTGCCCGCCCGCCCAGTACTCTTCCCTTGCACGCCGACCTTACCCCCCCAACCCTCCCCCCCCATCTCTTTCTCCCCCTCCTCTCTTTACACCTCCCCTTTCTTCCTCCCCGCCCCCAGCCCTCCCCCTATCCCGGGCGCGGCGCCGCCCGCCCGGCCGCAGGTGCAGAGCAGGGCGCAGGTGTCTCGGGGCCGGCCGCTTACCTTGCACTCTGCCCGGGGCACCCCTTGTCTTGAACCCCGCCCCCCATCCCTCGCCCTCCCTGTCCGGGAGCCCTGGGCTAGCCAGCCCCAGGCCGAGGCTGCGCGCTGAGACTGGCGGGCTGGGGGCTGAGTGACGCGCTCCGGGCCCCGGCGAAGTGCGGCCCCTGCCGAGGTGCGCCCGCTAAGTGGGTGTGCCCGCCTATTATTTCAGCTGTCAGCGGATCGATGCGCGGCGCCTCCGACTCCGGTGCCGCTGCTGCCGCAGCCCCCGGACGGGCCATGTGGTCACTTCTCTTGTTGCGTCTCGGGCCGGGAGGACAGCTGCGCAGGACACGCACCCGAGCTCTCCCGTGAAGAGGACTCCGAGATAACTAACTCCAGCAGGCTCGCGGCCGGGCCAGCTCCCGGGACTTAGGGCAGTGGCGGGGGAAAGGGGGGAGTGACAAGGGGGAGGGCTGAAGGGTGTGTGCTAGTGTGAATGTGTGTATGTGTGTGTGTGTGTGTGTGTGCCCGCGCAAACGTGGGCCCGCACCGTAACCCAGAGAACTGGGTGCGATTTCTGACTCCAGCCGATTCCGCCACCCAAACACAGTGACCCTGCACTCCAGGGTCCAACTGCCGCCTCTCGGTGAGTACCAGCTACGGGTCCAGTCCGGAGCCCCTTGCCTTTTTGGTCGTCGCTTTTTTCGTTTCGTTCTTATTTTTCATTTATTATGCAAAACAAAACCCTAAAAGCTAACCCAGCCGCCAGGTTCCCAGGCTAAAGGGTATCTCCACTCCTTCCTCTCTTACCCCCCCCTCGCCACCTCCCTCCCCCCGCCGCTTCCCCCCAAGCCAGGAGGCAGGGAAGCAGCTTTACCAAACCCGCGTGGGGCCACTGCACTGTCCCACTCAACGGGCCTTCTTTCCTTTTCTCACTGCCGGCCTTCCGGGCTTTCCTTTCCTCAGCCCGCCTCCCTCCTGGCAGTAGACCCCCTGATTCAGTATCCCGTCTCTGAAATCCGATACGTCTCTTGGGGCTCCCTTTTCTCCTACTGTTCCCGGCCTGACTGGGGCTAGGTCCAAGGCTGAAGCCTGGAAATGCGTTCTCCTCTTTGGTCTCTAAAACAATTCAGTGTTTCCAAGACCCTACTCTCCGATTCCTCTCTGTCTCCCCCTTTGCACAGTACCCTGGACCGGCTCTTGGACAAATTGGGATTCAGACAGGAAATTGGCCTCCAGGGGCTCCAGGACAGACTTTTCACTAGATGCGGGCCAGTTGACCCTCACATTTTCGGAAACCAGAGAGAGATTGTGTAATTACCTTAAAAGCTGTTCAGCCTCTCCAATCCCTCCTACATAAGCTCATTTACCAGGCTTAGGAATCCTTCTGCTAGGTCCCTGCGTTGGAGTTGTCCGCTTCCTTGCTTCTTTCTTAGACTGACGTGAAGGTTTCACAGGGGTATTCAACTTTTAGGCATGGTCAACTTGTTTCAAGTCAATTTTCGGAGACCAGTGGGAGGAAAATGTGCAGATATAACTATACTTCACCCTATAGTTCCTTAAAAAGACAACTTGGGTCGATGGGGTTGCATTTCTTGAAATTAATTTGTCATCTTGGTCGTTTGGAAGGTTGTGGGGGTGGGAAAGGTTGATTTTCCTGGATATAAGACAAATTGGAGCATTGACCAGGCCAGATCTACGTTTGCTGTGATTAAGGACAAGTGGACGGCCAGTGGCCGACCAGGGTTCCTCCAAAGCTAAGGAACCAGAAATTTAAAACCATCTTTCCTGTCAAATACTGGCTAAATTCTGGCAACCGGAGCAGCCGGGTTTTTAGTTGTAGAGGAAGAGCGATCCTCAAGATAAAAAAAATACCTTGAGCTTCTCAAAGATTTCAGGAAGCTGCTGAGGCTCTAAATTTGGATCCTGAACACATTTGGAAAAATAAATAACGAAGGAATAAAGGAGGGGACAGACAACCTGAAATTAAGGGAGGGAAAAGTTCAAATCCTGCACTCTGGGCCAAGTTGGGAAGCAGTATTTGATGAATGAAAAATCAGGGACTTTTCGGCTGGAACAAAAAGAGGCAAGACCTGAGAAAACTTCTACGAGAAACCCCCCACCCCCAGCCCCGCCGGATGGCCCAGCCCTGAAATGAGTATTTGTCAGGGAAGTGGCTAAACATAACACTATTATGGCCATGGCAGAATGTTTCCCACCAACAGTTAAAAAGAAAACCGTTTAATTTTTCGTCTTTAATCTTTCTGGCAAAAGGAGCTTAGGGCGACTCGGAAAGGAACCGGTTTGTTTACACTTGAGCACTAGTCCACTCTTCTCCCCTCACCCCACCCCCATCCTGAACCAGACTGGAGGTGAGGAGTTTTAGTGTTTCGGGTCGTGCTCTTAGGACTCAAACTACCCTAAACAGCTTTTGGAGAGGGGTTTAGAACCCCGGACCGCACACCCTGCCCAGTCCTACCCCCCCTCCAGTCCAGATAGTCTGATAATGGACATTGACAGCCCTCCAACCACCATGTGCCGGGAGCTCCCCTCTTAAGGATCTCTTTGCTCATGTCCCCACCCACCCACACCCTGTGTGGCCACCGGGTTGGACAGAGGGAGAGGAGAACAGATTGTGAATGTCCTTGATTCAGGACCAGGAAAGCTGGGCAACTTTAGGGTAAATATCTCCTCCTCCTTCTTCTCTTCCTCCTCTTTTTCCTCTTCCTCTTCCTCTTCTTCGTCCTCCTCCTCCTCCTCTTCCTTCTCCAACCCTGATGGCTTTTGTCCTAGCGCCAGCACATGTATTAATAACAAAAGGAAACTTATTACAGGGGGGTGACTTCTGCTGTGAATAACAAATGCGAAGCCCCCCACGCAGGCAGCAGCTCCCTGCGCCCAGCTGGGCGGGACTGAGCAGCGGCGCTGAAAATGGCTCATCTCCTCTCTGATTTTTCTTTTGCAGAAGTGGCGGCATGGAGGCTCTCGCCAGTCAGATGGGGAATGGGCGCGAAGGAAGCTCCTCCCCAAACTCCAAGCAGGAGCTGCAGCCGTACTCCGGCTCCAATACCCTCAAGCCCAACCAGGTCGGCGAGACGTCCCTCTACGGGGTCCCCATCGTCTCCCTGGTCATCGACGGCCAGGAGCGCCTGTGCCTGGCGCAGATCTCGAACACACTGCTGAAGAACTACAGCTACAATGAGATCCACAACCGGCGGGTGGCCCTGGGCATCACGTGCGTGCAGTGCACCCCGGTTCAGCTGGAGATCCTGCGCCGGGCCGGGGCTATGCCCATCTCATCTCGCCGCTGCGGCATGATCACTAAGCGCGAGGCAGAACGACTCTGCAAGTCCTTTCTCGGAGAGCACAAGCCGCCAAAGCTGCCCGAAAACTTTGCCTTCGACGTGGTGCACGAGTGCGCCTGGGGCTCACGAGGCAGTTTCATCCCCGCGCGCTACAACAGCTCTCGCGCCAAGTGCATCAAGTGCGGCTATTGCAGCATGTACTTCTCTCCCAACAAGTTCATCTTCCACTCTCACCGTACCCCGGAGGCCAAGTACACGCAGCCTGATGCGGCCAACTTCAACTCGTGGCGGCGTCACCTCAAGCTTAGCGACAAGACGGCCACGGACGAGCTGAGTCACGCGTGGGAGGACGTCAAGGCCATGTTCAATGGCGGGACCCGTAAGCGGACATTCTCCCTGCACGGCGGCGGCGGAGGAGGCGGCGGAGGCACTGGGGGCCCTGGAAAAGGAGTGACTGGTGGTGGAGGAGGAGGGCCAGGCTGCGGAGGAGACCTTCCCCCTGGGCCACCGCCCCACAAAAGCCTTCGATGTGCTACCGATGATGACCCAACAGGGCCACCCGGCCCACCGCCACCCCCTCACCCGCAGCGGGGGTTGGGCCTATCTGGAGGAGGCGGTGGCGGCCCAGGAGGTGGCAGTGGAGCCGGAGTCCGAAGCTACCCGGTGATCCCTGTACCCAGTAAGGGCTTTGGCCTTCTACAGAAGCTGCCACCGCCTCTTTTCCCGCACCCTTACGGCTTCCCCACGGCTTTCGGCCTGTGCCCTAAGAAGGATGACCCAGTACTGGGAGGAGGTGATCCCAAAGGCGCTGGAGGGGCAGGTGCGGGTGGTGGGGCAGGAGGAGCCGGAGCTGGCGGAGGACATTTGCCCCCAGGGGCCGGGGCCGGACCGGGAGGAGGTACTATGTTCTGGGGTCATCAGCCAGCTGGGGCAGCCAAGGACGCGGCTGCAGTGGCTGCGGCCGCCGCTGCCGCCACTGTCTATCCAACCTTTCCTATGTTCTGGCCCGCGGCAGGCAGCCTACCTGTGCCACCCTACCCAGCTCAGAGCCAGGCCAAGGCCGTGGCAGCGGCGGTTGCGGCCGCAGCGGCCGCAGCAGCAGCCGCGGCTGGGAACGGTGGAGCCGGAGGTCCGGGAGGTGCGGGAGGAACTGGAGGCCCAGGAGGAGGTCCAGTCCCCCCTGGAGGGGCCGAGCCCCTGGAGGTGGTGGGAGAACCGGTCAAAGAAGGTGGTCTAGGAGGTGAAGAGCGATGCCCCAGCGCTCTGTCCCGCGGCCCTGGGGACGAGGACGGAGTAGAAGAACCTCTGCCCCCGTCTTTGGGTCCTCTCCCCCTTGCGCCACCCCAGGCCCCACCACCCCACCAAGCCCGCAAAGGCAGCTACGTGTCGGCCTTTCGACCCGTGGTGAAAGACGCCGAGAGTATAGCCAAGCTGTACGGCACCACCCGGGAGGCCTATGGGGCTGGGGCTGCGCGCGGCCCAGGGGGTAGCGGCGCTGGAGGCTACTTGAGCCCGGACTTCCTGAGCGAGGGCAGCTCTAGCTACCGCTCAGCCTCTCCCGATGTGGACACTGGCGACGAGCCGGAGGTGGACGTGGAGTCCAATCGCTTCCCGGACGACGAGGAAGCGGAACCTGAGGAAGAGGCCGATCCGGGCCAGTCAGTAGGGGGAGGTGCCCTTGACGGGGACCTAACGACCCCACTTCCCACCGGCGTCTCTTCTTCCTCCTCTGCCACCTCCTCCTCTGGAGACTGCCCCGCAGATTCATCCGACGGCGGTAGTCCCCACCACAGCCGACGCCACGTGCCGCAGCCTACTGGCCGGCCAGGCTTTGGCGACCGTGCGGCTGAGGAAGCAGGGAGACGCTCAGAAAGGAGTCCTGAGAACGGAAGCTACGAGATGAGAGAGCCCTGCGGGGCTCTGGGAGGTTCCGGTCCAGGCCCTGGCCCTGGCCCGGGCAAGGTGAGCCCCTTCTCGTTATTTCTCTTGCTAAGGATCCAGTCTATAAAGGAATGGGAGGAAGGGGAACAAGTAGGTCCCACAGTCAGGCTGTCTCGATCCCCTCGGTGTGCTGTATGGTCAGGTACTTTTTCACTTAAGGTCAGTGTGTGGTGGAACTGTACACCGCGTGATGGATACAACTAGATTGTCCGGGCACCCTAGTCATGCAGAGCGGGTAGATTCGCAGTTTGTCGTCCTATAACCACGGACCATTGTGCCATTTGAGACCTCTCAGGTCCTGGGAGGAAGTTTCTCGCCTCTTCCCAGTTACTTTTTTACACGGTTCCCTCCAGCTCTTCATGGGACCCCCGTGGAACAAAACTCCTAAGTAAATTCCTTTCGATGTTGTAGACACCCGTTGTAACCCGGAATATTACAAGTCATTCTTCCAAGATTTTGCAGCTCTTCAATGGTGAATTTTGAGTGGTACATTTTCTGTGAAGTACAGTTTTATTTCTACATTACATTGTTTAGTGTATTTGTAAGCTAACAGAAAGATAGACAGATACCGAGGCCGTGTACAGGATGCCCCCTGACCTTTCAGTGGTTCCTAGACACTTCTGAACAGAGAACACTCATAAAACTACCGCTGAAATGAAACAAGTACACAAGTTGAAGTGGGTTCCGTCGATTCCTGGTTTGGGGAGGTCTACGGGTCATAGAGTACTTGCATCTGCTTCCCGAATTCATGAAGGTGAAGGAAAGCAGGGAGCAAAAAATTGCCTCAAAGGAACCCCTGTTATGCCCAGACAAAGTTTAAGCCATGAAGGGTGGGAGATGTTTCTCTAAAATACAGAGATGCCTCGAACTCCACGTTACACCGGGGTTACCACATCCCGAAATGTGTATCCAATAGATTTTTATTCCTTGGACAGAAGCAGCTTGAGGGAATGTTAGAAAAAAACGGTGATCTAAACTGTGCGTGGAGGCTTGTTGGGCGAGAAAGGGGAGAAGGGCTCCTCTTGTTACTGTGCGGGGGCTGAGGGATGCTGTCAGTGGGGTGTGTGTGTGTGTGTGTGTGTGTGTGTGTGTGTGTTATGTACGTATATATGTATTTATGTATGTATGTGTGGTTTTCCGAACCTTGTGTTGGGGCCGAGTCGGCTATACTTGAGGATCGAAAGAGGTTCAGGATTATACGATATTTTTAGAGTGATTTCGAACACCTGTATATTTACATCCAAATAATCAACCTATTAGGACTTCTTTCATGCTGGGAGTTGGGGAGGGAGAGCGAAGGGAAGAGGAGAAATTATGGAAAATCAGAAGGATGTTGAGTTTGCAGGGGCTGTGAGCTTTGAAAAGCTCTTGGCCTCCGCGACTGAATTTTTAATTCAGGCAATTTTCTCTAGAGCACTAATAATTATATTTAATACAAACCGATTGTGCTAGGCTGGGAGGCCGTTTGGCCGCTTCTTCTTCGTCACTAAGACCAAGCGGGCGGTCATTGTACCCTAACTGGGTGGCTCTGGGTCCCTCCCCCTCCTCTCCCATCCCCCTTCGGTTTGCACACAGCCTAGTCCCTCCCCTTACCTGGTCCCCCTCCCCCAATCGAATCCTGTTGGAGCGTCCCCTTTCCCTGGCCTAGAAGGGTGTCTGAGGGTCCTCGGGGCTAGAACAAACCGCCGGCCTAATTGCATCTAATTTCTCCCGTCCCCTTTGCAGGTGTATGCGCAGGAAAGAGACGAGCACTTGCAGACCCTAAAGAGCTCTTCGGCGTTGGGAACGGCGGCCTCTTACCTTTGCAACCCAGAGGCAAATGGTAAAGGTGGCCCTTTCTCCCTTCCTCCCCACCCGAGAGACTTCGCTGAAATAGGAGAGAAGAATATGAAATGGAAATAATGAGAGAGAGAAAGAACCCCAACAACTTAAACTGTACTATTTAATCTACCCCCTCTCATTAGTATGCATTTAGTTCAGTTCTAAACACTGGTTTCCATTTTGACTTCCCCTTCATTTCAGCCATCCGTTCACTCAGGAGCTCAGTGGCTATTTATTGGGCACCTACTATGTACAAGTCATACGCAGCTTCTTTGAGTGGATCTGTCTGGAGGAAGCATTGTGGTTGGCTGTTTGATATGTGTGTAATCATTCATCTACATTGTACAGTGGTTGACGGGAATAAAGCTGAACAGGAGACATTTTTGTGATATATACACGTAGTGTGTGATGAATATGTATATTATATAAAACGTGAGAGACATCATAGCTTAGTGGATATCAAGCCAGCATCAGAGGCAGGAAGACCTGGGTTCACCTAACCTCTCAATTGTAGGCAAGTATTTAACATTGTAAATTAGAGAGAAGTTGTCACCTTGCAAGGATAGAAGGATTTTCTCACTAGGAAGCTACCTACCTAGTCAAATCACATGTCCACTCCTTATCCCCATATGAGGGTTATCAGAGGATTTTAGGGCAGGAAAGTGCCTTAAAAACCACTTAGTCCAAAGAGCCTTTATCTTTTTCTAGTATCATGGACCCCTTTGGTGAAAGCTATGAGTTCCTTCTTAGAATAATGTTTTAAAATAATTTCAGTTAGAGATCAGTGGAAATAAAGATGTTTTCCCCCCTATCTGGAGGCAGGACTCCTCTAGAATCCCCAATGTAGTACAACCCTCCTTTTTTTTTTAAACAGAATTTGAACACTAAAGAAAGACCATGGTGCCTGAGTGTGTGTGTCTGTGTGTAAAGACAGAGAGAGAAAGAGAAAGGAAGGAAGGGATAGAAATTCAATTTTAAGGCAAACTTTCCTAGGTGGATTCTGTGCCTCAGTGGGCAGCCACACTGCCTGTGCCTTCAGTGGATACTGTTCTGGGGTAGGCTACTCAATGACGGAAAACTGTATACAAGAAACTTATATTTCTCTCTCTCTCTCTCTCTCTCTCTCTCTCTCTCTCTCTCCCTCTCTCTCTCTCTGTAATCTCCAGACCATCAGTCACACACACACACACACACACACACACACACACACACACACACGCTAGTGGCCCAGTATTTCCACTCAATGTAGGTCATTTGTCTCTGATGGCTTTGGTTTCTTCTTCTTTTGAATGGGGGTGGGGGAGGGGGGTTTGCAAGAAAAGAGCACAGATTTACCCAAGGTAATGCTCCCAGGGAGCCCAGTCAGTCTTCCAATAGCAAAGGGATTAGGTAGCTCCCCTAAGAGGCCTTTAATAAGGACCCCATCCTTAATTATGTAATTAAGGATATATTCGATCATACTTTCATTGCTTGTACTCGAAAATCGGTTTATTCCTTTTAAGAGCCAGATAAAGAAGACAATCACTCGACTGCAGAGGATTTGGAAACTAGGAAATCCTATCAAGACCAAAGGAGTGTCTCTCAGCCCAGTCCTGTAACCACAGACCGAGGTGAGTAAGCCCTCTGCAGCAGCAGTCCTAGCCTATCTTCCCTGCCCCTCAACTGCTCCCATCCCCAGCACTACCAGGATCGGGGAGGAAAGGGCTAGAGTTGGCTGTGGGCAACTTCACCTGTGCATGGTGCCTGCTGATGGCTTGGTGGGGCTGCTGAAGATGGACATACATGATGGAGATATAGACACTGGGAAGGAAAGGGTTTTAAATCAACAGTAAGAAGCTGTCCCCTCCAGCTTCACATGGATAAATATTTAAATAACTTTGCCAGCCGTGAGCCAGTTTCTCCATTGTTGTCCCCTGATTTTCCAAATCCCTCCCCACCCTGCCCCCATTTCCTGCTCCTCCCTCCCAAAGCCTATTCCCTACTGGGTGTGAAACTGGTCTGGGCCGAGTAGTTCCAGTGAATGAAAGCCAGGAAGGGCAAGGACAGAGAAGAAGAAAAGGAAGAAGAGTTAAGAGGGGGAAAGAAATCTGGGCACTGAGCCTGAAACGCAAGGGGCTTTTGATGCAGAAAGGTAGCCCAATCCCCATCTCTCAAGGCCTGGATGAATTGGGGACACACCAGTAAAGGCAATTAGCCCCCTCCCAGGGAAACTTCAGGACTCAATGCACTCTCTTCCCTTCCATCTACTCCCCCATGGGCAAAGTACATACAGAAGAGGTACCTTAGGGCTGAGCTTCAAGAGCTTCAAGATGTGTTGACCCCAAGGTGTTTCTAAGTAATTTATTCATTCTTGACTCAAGGCATTTCTTGTCAGCTGGTGACCTTCTGACTTACTCTTGTGTCTGTCACAGGAGAAGAAGGACTGCCCTTGGATGTCACTGGAACCCCGATAGGTGAGAAAGACATCGAGAACCTCGCCAGAGGTGAGGGCTTTAAAGTTTGCTTAAGTCCTCAGAGGCAGGAAGCCCAAGTGTGTGTAGTTGTGTCTTTGTAGTTGCGTGTTGTGTGTGTGTGTGGTTGTTTTCTGTGTAGGCTGCTTACTGAAAGCAATTTACCAAGCAGAAATTCCATTCCTTCTAGAATCTGCTGTTAACCTAATGAATAATGTCAAGACCATAGGGTATGGGGTGAGCTAGGGCAGGAGTGAAGGTGATTCAAGCAATCTTTTCTGGAAATGTAAGCCTGTAGACAAGCAGGCTGAGTTACTGAACAACAACAACAAAAGACCCCCATCCACTTTAGATTGGGCAGGATAGGAATTGTTTTTTTTCTCTCCTTTAGGACTTCTGGACTTTCTGGGTTTTATTCTCACCTTTTGGTTTTTGGTCTGAATTATCCTGATGACCATCCCCAACTCTCCCTTTCTTTTCCTATAGTAGAGAAGGTCTGAAAGGTTTGGAGAAAGAGATAGAGAATGGGGTGTGGGAGGACTTCTTGTTGATTCTATATGGAGTGAGATTATGCCTTCTGTAAAAGAAGCCCTGTTAACCTTCAAAAGGAATGAAGTTTTAGGAGATTCCAGGAGCCTTCTCCAGAAGTTGGAGTTAGGGATTCTTGGCAAAAACATAGAAGGCTACACTAATGAAGAGGGCCCCAGTTCCCTGCTCCCCTCCCTATTCTTCTCATTCCCTGCCTTCCAGCCAGACTGGTTTCTCTGGAGACAGAGCTCTGGAGGGAGACATGAGACAATGGATCTTCCAGTCTCGGCTCTATCATTGACTCACTGTAACCATGGGCAAATCACTTTACCTCCCTGGTCTTCACTTTCCTCATCTGAAAAATGATTTCCAAGATTCCTTTAAGCTTTTAAAACCCCACAATTCTGTAGGCAGGCAGAAGACCATATGGATGGATGCAGCATTGATGTACAGAGATGGGGAAACAGTCCTGAGACCCCCCTCTCTGGAGTTTTAGGGACCAGGGCAAGAAGGGATGAATACAAATGTAATTAGAGTTATTATTCCTAGAGCATGTCTCCCTTTAACATTTCCATTTTAGTTTTTATAGATCGGCTAGATGGACAGAATAAGAGCCGGGTGTGGGTAGACCTGGTCCTCTGAAAAAGTATGTGGGGATTAGGGTAGGTCTAGTTCCCTTTTTTGGATGTTCACTAAATACTCAGTTTGGAAGCAACAAAAGGTAGGCAAAATGACCTGTTAGTTGAAGTGGCTGGAACTGTTTCATGCAGAAGCCTGGTGTCTGGGTTGGAAGGTTCCTCCCATCCCTGCTCTTACCAGCAGCCCCAGCACCACCACCGAGCTTCTGTTGAATACAAATGGGAAAAGCAAGACAACCCTAGTCTGCATGCACAAGGTCCCAATGTCAAATGGAGGTGGGGGAGACAGGCCAGGTTTTCCAGCAGTGGGGTCTGGGTATGACCTCGAATGGGTTGAAGAACTTCGGGAAGGCTGATTAGGAGTCTGGGTGTCAGCTGGGACTCAGAACTGTCCTGACCAGAGAACTGCAAGGTCTTACCGAACTGCTCTTCACAGGTGAACTGCAAAAACTGCTTCTGGAGCAAATGGAGCTCAGGAAGAAACTGGAACGAGAATTCCAGAGCCTCAAAGGTATGTCCCTACTTACCCTACTCTCCTGGTTCTTCCCATTCTCCCCTCTTAACCATTACTCTTCTTTCCTTGTTCTCACTTTCTTTTTCCTCTTCTACACCTTCTTTCCTCCTAAGGCCAATCAAGTTGCCTTGCTTTCCACATCCTGTCCTCTTTCCTCCACTCTCCCCTCTTGTACCATTTCCTCCTTTACTCCCTCTTCTTCCCCCCTTTTCTCCTTTCCTTTCCCTCCCCTCTTCTTTCTTCTCCTTTTTTCTTTTCTTCTTTCCCCTCTTCCCACCCTCATCCTCTCCCCACAACTGTTTTGGGGCTGAAGGATGAAGCCCAAGCTAGTTAAGCTACTCCACTAGACCAGTTGAGGTAAAAGAACTGTCCAGGTGTGTCCTGGCCCATCTCTTCTTGCCCCAACTCTCACAAACACTTTTGCTGTCAGTTTGCCAAACACACATTTTCTGGGGTTCTCTGGAGGGCCACCAGCCCAGGTAATGCACTTGGGGGTGGGGGACTGTACTTAACAGTTCTCACTTAATCAATTTGCACAGATAATTTTCAGGATCAGATGAAGAGGGAATTGGCCTATAGAGAAGAAATGGTACAACAGCTGCAAATTGTCAGAGGTAAGACTGGAGTCAGGTGAGCGCTTGCAAGAGGCCATAACTACCTCTTGTCTGGTAGGGGCTGTAATGTTAGTTCAGTCATTTGGATTTAAATTGAAGGTAATTTAACAATTATTTTTTTTATTTAATATCCTTTGTATACTCTGATTAGCCTCAGAATGGCAAGCAAGCCCAACAAACGGCTTGAAGGCATCATTACATGGAGTGATTGAACTTCTTATCGCGGCAATTTCCATGGTTTCTAAATTAAAAATCGAGGCGTAAAATTACCTGGGAAGTAATGCCTAAGTTTGCTTTAATTTTGGTTAGATCCATCTGCCTTTAAGCGCAATTCCCAACCATTACTTTCCTATACCATACTGCAGTCATAAGCTAGTGTGCTGAGGCTTGTATGTATGTTTGTTTCCAACCTACACCTCGGAAGACTTATCCCAACTAAACAGTCTCATGTGTTGGTGATGATTAGTGTGGAAGAACAGAGAACACTCAATTCTGATTTCAGTTTGGTACCAACCCCGTCCCATTCTCTTTCAGACACTTTGTGTAACGAACTAGACCAGGAAAGAAAGGCACGTTATGCCATCCAGCAGAAATTAAAAGGTGAGGGGAGCATTTCCATCCCCTCCTGACTAAGCCTGAAGTTTGGAAAATAGGAGGAGGAGGAATAAAAAAGGAAGGATGAAAAGAGAGGAGGAAAGAAAGGGAGGGAGAGAGGGAGGGAAAGGCTTGGCATACTGATAAATAAGTCTTGAGTCTGGCAAAATAGAGGGGAGGGGTTGGAGGAAGGGATAAATGGGGGATATTTGGGTATAGGGAAGTGTATTTGGTTATGACTGTGGTTTAAAAAAAAATTGCTAGGATAAATAGACAAGCGGCATTCCTGAACACCAGACTTGGAAGAAGGGAGGGGGGATGGATAATCTGGAGCAGGGTGGGGAGGGGAGTAAGCCTGGGCCCCTGGCATGGGTTTCTCCCTTTCCAGAAGCCCATGATGCCCTTCACCACTTCTCCTGTAAGATGCTGACGCCGCGTCACTGCACAGGCAACTGCTCATTCAAGCCTCCACTCCTGCCCTAGCCCAACCTAAAGCAGCCGAGCCGCGTGGACACACCTACAAAGCCATGCTCCTCCTCTGTAAATACAGGGCAGCGACCGAAAGAGAAACAAGCCATTTATACCAGACCAATGTAAATACTGACCTCCGGACGCCCTCCTCCTCCTCCATCTCCCAAGCCTCGGCCCACTAACCCCCTCCCCTCACACCTCCCCTTCGTGAAGTCCCTGGGATTCTGACTCAGAGGTTCTAAGTGTAAATACCGCCTAAAACTAAGTTGAAATTCAGGGCATCGGACCATAAAAGTTTAACTGGACCAAAGGAAGAGGGGCAGGGAACAAAACAAAACCCTCACCAACTAACCCGAAGGAGAACACGCGGTCCAACTGTACAGTATCTGACTGTCGATTGTGAATACGTTCCATGCGTGATCACTGTCTGATTGAAGTCCTAGCTACCTGTAATGTCCACTTCTTAAACTCTCGTTCCTAATGACCAAGTGGCTATGTGCAATGGATATAAATGTACTGTGATTCTCTTAGTACAGCATTTGGTTTAACTTAACCTTATTTATTTATGAAGTAATTTATTTTGCTGTTTCCTGAATCCTTCGCCCTTCTACCTCCCTCCCCACTGAGTTTTGATCTTTGGGCTTTAATTTATTTATTTTTAGTTGTAAATTATTGATGTAACAGCACTTTAAAAGGGCGACCACCGACTCACGAGATGACAACCTTTCAACTTTGTTTTGGGAGACATTTCTGTATTAAGTGACTTTGGTTCTTTAATAAAACAGTCTCTATCATGGGGGCGCCGGAGGCGAGCGCTGATGAAAGGGCGAGGGCGGGAAAGAGCTTGACCAGGGTCTGTCTGTCAGTCTGCGGATCTGTCCTAGACTGAAGAAACCGAGGAGGAGAGGAGGGGGAGGAGAGGCGTCCGGGTACAGAGTCTACTCCTGGAAGGAAAGGATCTTGTCTCGTTTACGTCTTCCTTTTTGCTTAAAACCATTTGGGGCCCTGGAGAAAGTAAAGTGGGTTGGTGTGGATCCAGCTAATGCGTACCGCTGTAATCAGGCCGATCTCACCCATCACACCAGAAAGAATCATTCTCATTCTCTCATTCTCTCATTCTCTCATTCTCTCATTCTCTCATTCTCTCTCTCTCTCTCTCTCTCTCTCTCTCTTTCTCTCTCGCACTCTCTCCCTTCCCCTCCCTCCAACTCCTCCCCCACCTCCCTACCCCCCTTCACTTTACTGAGAAGTGAAAACATTTGCAAGACCACAGTTGTGTTTCAGTCTACAGTCTCGGGCAGGCAGTGGAGAGACCGGAACAGGGAGAGAAGGGGGATTCTCCTTAACTTCAGTCAGGTGTCCTGTGCCCTTGGTTCCTGAAACTCCGGGAAACAGTCTTCCAGACAGACCCCTTTCCCAACTTTAGAGATTTTGGTTGCCTCAGATCTGGATTCAGGTGGCCTTCAGTCAGAAGGGTAGGGGCAGCTGCCGGAGTTCGTGCAGTCTGGGGACGAAGGGAAGGAAAACAAATCGGGATCTTCATTCCCCTTCTCTCTGCCCTCCCCCGATTCTGGGTCTTGCAAGTTAGGCCTTCGGTAGCAGTCTCCATCTCTGCGCCAGGGCTGACCTGGACCCCCCTAGCTCTCCTGAAAAATGGGGACGGGGGCTCCTCAGGTCTCTGGAAGGAGACTCTTCCTCCCCCCTCCCCTCCCCCTTCCCCTCCCCCCTCCCCAGTTCTTCATTCCCTCCCCCTTCTCCGGAGATCCAGGAGTTCATTAGTGGGCCATTTATATGCTTGTTTCACACATGAAAGTAAAACACTAATGAGCTCAGAGAGAGGTTTTTGGAGTGTTGGGTTTTTTTGTTTTGTTTTGTTTTGTTTTCCCCCCCGAAGGTGGCTTACACAGCTATTAGCCCTAAATACCTGTTTTTCAGCCCAGAATTACCGAACAAACAAAGCCGAGAGCTCTGATCTCACCCCCCAACCCTCTCTGGAGTTAAAGGGAGGCTGTCTCTCGAAGGAGACGGGTTCTTCACCAAGTCTTTCCCCCAAGCCGATCCGGATGGAGAGTGAGGGCACGCCGTTGGGGAAATGAGCTCAGGGTTGCTGGGTTAGGGAGACGTATCCGGCTCGCTAGGAAAATTCACCAAGTCCTTTTCCTGTGGCGGTCACAAGCCAGGAATTTGAAAGAAAACGTTTAGGTATCTCATTACTGAACTGTTTTGCACGCTATCATATTTCATATTTGCACAGCCCTTGTAAGATACAAAGTACCCTTTACTTTGTAAGCTTTAAATTCTATCTTCCTTTCTTTCCCTCCTTCATCTTTCCTCCTGCCCTTTAAACCTCCAAACCCAACCATGATGCCTAACCTTCCCATTTCACAGAAATGCTTCTGGAAAGGGGAAGAATGGGTCCAAATATCCTGCTCACTTTCGTCTAAAAGAGCATTTGGTGCTTCTTGAACGGAAGATTATGGAGCAGGGGTGCAGAAAGCAAGGGGAGGGAGACAAAAACAAGTATTCATGCTGGTAAACTTGATTAAGTTATGAGAAACGCTAACGCCCAATAAACAGAGGCAGGTTAGAACTTGCTAGAATTGCTATTATCACGGCCTGGGGTCCTGGGAAGAAGCCTAGCTGCCGATGCCATTTGGCACTGAGGCCCTTCCCAATGTCTAACACTAGGTCTAGTGCGGAGAGGTTTGAGTTTAAGCCCAAGAAAATGGGGGTCGGAGTGGAGTTCTGGCAGGAGAATCAGACCACGTGCAGATTCGAGAGCGCAGCTGGCTGGTGCTTGAGGTAGGCAACTTCGAAACCAGGGGCACTTTAAGGTCGCCGTCAGAAAACTTGGCTGAATTGTTCTCGACAATGCAAAGACTGGACCAGGAACGCAGTTCAGGGACACTGAAATCTGGGTTCAAGCTAATTGTAAGACTTTGGGCAAATCCGTTTTCCTAGACCAGGGGTGGGAAATTTGCAGCCGCGAGGCCGCATGTGGGTCCTCAAGCGCGACCCTTTCACCGAATCCAAACTTCACAGAACAAATTTGTCAAATTCAGTCAAAGGGTCGCAATCGAGGACCTAGAGGGTCACATGTGGCCTCGAGGCCGCAGGTTCCCCACCCTTGCTATAGACTTCATTCGTTCTCCCAAACTATACAACAACGGTGGCTGTATGGGGAACTCGTGCAGCCAGGTTTCTTAACCTTCTTTGTGTCATGGACCCCTTCGGCAGTCTATTGAAACCTAATGGACCCTGATGGATTCTGATAAACAGAATTAGGTTCTTAAATGCATGAAACAAAATACATAGGATTACAAGGGAAACCAGTTATATTGACATAACGATGTAACTTTTTTCCCCTTCCAAGTTCATGAAATCTGACCTTCTCTTCCCTCCTCCCTCCCCACATTTCAGTTCTGACATAGGAGCATAAATTTAGAACTGAAAGGGACCTGAGCGGTCATCTAGTCCAGTCTCCTCACTTTACAGGGAGAAAATTAAAGTCTGCAGCGGTTAAAAGACTTGCCCAAGGTAGCAAATAACGGAGTCTGGATTTGAACCCAGGGTCTTCTGATTCCAAGAGGTAGGACAAAACACTTCCCCATCCCCCTTTTTCCCCAAGGATCCACTTCCCTCTTTTCCTGCATTGAACGCCTCAGCTCGGGGTATTTCCCGGGATGCTATCCCCATCAACTTTCTTCAGCAACTTCTGCATCCTCTCCGGAGTCCCACGCCTCGCTCCTGGGCACTCCACTGGACCTTCGTAAGGTTCTAGAACTGCTCCCCTTCGGTCTCTCTAATACATTAGTCCAACTATTCGACACCAGACCGAAAGAAAAGTTTTGCGGTGGTCAGACTGAGGCTCCCGGAGCTGCAAGGAGGGTTTGAGCCGTTCCTTATGAACCTGGTGGGGCTGGGTAGAATCACGTGGGTAACTATCCTCTAAACGTGGGAGGTACAAGCATGGATCGGGGACTCTTATTTGGTCCAGCTGCTGGAGAAGGAACTGACCGCGGTTCGGGTGGTTTGTTTGCAAAGAGCCAGACTTAGTTTCCTCTAGGGACACGCCCCCCACCCCCCCTCTTGCACCTACTTCCTTACGGCCACCACCTGCCTGACTGTTCCAAAGCCAGGGAGAATTAGAGTTCGGACTTAAGTCTCGTATCTCCTCCTTGGGCTGGGGCACTGCATACTTGAGTCTTCTGCTGACAGAAGACATCAGAGATGGAGTTCTCTCACTCAGGTCTTAATCTCTGGCAAGGCCAGTTTCCCATGGAAGTTATCAATTGTCTGGAAGGGACTTTCTAAGTGCAACTCCCTCTCCTCTTCGTGGTAGGGAAACTGAGGCTCAAAGAAGTCCAGTTGTTTGTCTAAGGGCACCAACCAGTTAGTAACAGAGCTGGGGCCAAGACCCCCCATCTAAGTACCCTGCACCCAGCGCTCTTCCCACAGACTGAGGGGAACGCTTTTATGTTCCGGGAGCTTCTTCTCATACTCCGAATGACTCGTGGATGCTGATAGGGCCCAGCACCCAGCCCCAAATCCTCCCGTGCCCTGAATGTCTCTGTACAATGATGGCCTTTTACAAACATTAATAACGACTGGCATTGATGTAATTATCAATAATTATACAAATGATTGTTGATTGCGAAGATTGTAGCCATTTTAATTGGTTTCCCAGATTCTAATTAAGTTAAATGAAAAACATTAATAGGGAAAATATACTGTAAAAAAAAAAAAAAACACACAAAAACAAAAACCGAAATAAACCAAGACCAATAGGATAAGAAAGTTTATTTCTCGCCACAATGCTGCCACCTTGCGATTTTTTTCAGGAATTGCAACCGACACAGACTTGCCTAGTGAGAGAAAGGAGATTTGGGCAGTCAGTCCGCTTTCCATTCTCGCGTCTTATCCAAGAGCTCTAGTTTTCCCCATAGCATTTCCAGTATCGGGTTGCTGGTTTTTTTTTTGAAGCTCCTTGAGAATTCGATTGCCTTTCCAACTAGACCACTGGAAGCTTCTCAGCTCTTGGTATTATTGTTCTAAGTTCCCAAAGGGCAGAACCTGAGTTTTCCATGTTTACTCCTTGAAGTCTTTGCTGACCATTCTGGGCCACAACGATCTTTTCCTCCTCTGAATTCTAGCACTGGTTTGCACAAAGAGCTTAGCAGAAATGTACACACTGTGTCCTATTAGTTAAAATTTACCCGGATGTGTTAAAACCATCAAATTCTATGATTATTTCATGAGCGTGTACAATCTCCAGCACTGAGGGTATAATAGGCACGACAAGGTCTTCGATCTTATGGGGTCTACATGCTATTGGCAAGACAAGGGTACAGGCAAGAAAAAAAGAATGTAAAAGCCAGTCTGTGCTAAGAGATATGAATGATACAGAGAAGAAATGTCATAGAAACAAACTGAAGGCAGAACTCATTGCCATTTTGGGTATCTATGGAGGAGATAAGAATTCATCTAGGTTTTCAAAGGGGCAAGGGGAATACAAGGGGAATTTAGTGACCAAAAGTTGCAGAGGGCAAGGGAAGACATATACTTGAGGAATAATGAATAGATCAGTTTGGCTGGAGTAGAGAGAATATGGGGAAGTTGTGGATAATAAGGTTGGAAAGGAAAGGCATAATGGGGAGACAGCTGGTCTGGGATTCAGGAGATCTGGGTTCAAGTTTTGTCTCTGATACCTATTGCCTGTATGCCCCTAAGCAAATCATTTAACCAACCTCCCAAGCTCTACTCAGCTCACAAGGTGCAAAGAAGGTTCAGACCTGCAGTGGTAGAAGAAGGAACTCCCTCATCCTGGAATTCCCTGTACCAATGGAATTATAGGTCCAATGTCTATCCCTGTCTATGAGGTTGAAAGGGTAGGTTAGGGTTAGATTTTGTAAGTCAATTGAATACAACAGTATGTATTAAATGTCTATTGTGGGCAAGGTAGCTTGACAGTGGATAGAGGGCTGGCCTTGGAATTAGGAAAATTCAAGTCCTGAGTCTAACACACTAACTTGGTGACCATGGACCAGTCACCTCAGTTCTTATAGCCTTAGACAACTCTATAAAACTATGAATTACAAATGAGTTGCTGAGTGGCATGAGTGGAAGAAATTTCTGTTTTCCATATTACTCATAAAGATGAAATTACCAATCCAGACCAAGTTAAAAAGAAAAAAGTATGATGTCTGGGGAAACAAAGACAAAACTGAAAAACAGTCCCTGTCCTCAAGGAGCTTTCTGGAAGGCCTTGAATTCCAGACTAAAGACTTTGGACTTAACATTGGAAAGAATGGGGAGCCATCAAAGATATTGGAACCAGGAAGTGATAAGCACAAAGTGGTGCCCAGCTTCCCAATTCTTGCCTTATTATAATTTTATTATTATTCACACCTTATTCAAGGCACTCAGTGCCTTACACACAGTTGGCAGACAATAAATATTTGTTAATTAATGTGGTTTATTTGTATCTCTCAATAGCATCTAGCATAGTATGACAGTGAATTGTTGTTCAGCCATTTCAGACTCATTGTGACCCCATTTGGGATCTTTTAAAAATTCCTTTTTTAAATAGTATTTTTTTCCAATTGCATGTAAAGACAAATTTTAATATTCATTTTAAAAAAATTTGAGTTTCAAATTTTTTCCCTCCCTCTCTCACCTCTCCCCTTCCTAAGACAGTAAGCAATTTAATATAGGTTATATAAGTGTAATTAATCATGTAAAATATATTTCGATATTAGTCATGTGAAATAAAAGACCAAAAGAAAAAAATCATGAAAAAATAAAGAAAGTGAAAACAGTATGCTTAGATCTGCATTCAGACTCCATCAGTTCTTTGTCTGGATGTGAATATCAAAAAATGACATCACATCCTCATGAGTCCTTTGGAATTGTCTTGGAACACTGTCTTGCTGATAATAGCTAAGTCATTCATAGTTGATCATCCTACTGTTACATAAACCTTACTGTTTATGGTGTACAGTGATCTCCTGGTTCTGCTCACTTCACTTTGTATCAATTCATGTAAGTCTTTCCAGGTTTTTCTGAAAGTATACTGCTTATCATTTTTTTAATGAATTAATTTATTTTTGGTTTACATTCAGTTCCACAAGTTTTTGAGTTCCAAATTTTCTCCCTCTCCCTCCTCTCCCCTCTCCCCAAGACAGCATGCAATCTGATATAGACTCTACATATACATGCACATTAAACATATTTTCACATTAGTCATGTTGCAAAGAAGAATTATAACCAATGGAATGAATCACAAGAAAGAAGAAACAAAACAAAATAAAAAAAGAGAGAGAGCAAATAGCATGCTTCGGTCTGCATTCAGACTCCATGATTCTTTCTCTGGATTTGGATAGCATTTTCCATTGTGAGCCTTTTGGAGTTGTCTTAGAACCTTGCATTGCTGAGAAGAGCCAAGTCTGTCAAAGTTAGTCATCATACAATGTAGCGGTAACTTTGTACAATGTTCTCCTGGTTCCGCTCCCCTCACTCAGCACCAGTTCATATAAGTCTTTCCAGGTTTTTCTGAAGTCTGCCTGCTCATCATTTCTTATAGCACAATAGTATTCCATTACAATTCTATGTCATAACTTGTTCAGTCATTCCCCAACTGATGGACATCCCTTCAATTTCCATTCTTTGCCACCACAAAAAGGATGGCTATAAATATTTTTGTACAAGTAGGTCTTTTTTCCCTTTTTTAAAAAATCTCTTTGGGAAACAGGTCTAATAGTGGTATTGTTGGATCAATTACTTGCTCTTTGAGGATAGTTCCAAATTTTTCTGCAGAACAGTTGGATCAGTTCACAACTCCACCAACAGTGCATCAGCATCCCAATTTTCCCACATCCCATTTGGGTTCTTCTTGGCAAAGATACTGAAGTGGTTTGCCATTTCCTTCTCCAGCTCAATTAACAAATGAGGAAACTGAGGCAAACAGGGTTAAGTGACTCACCCAGCCTGTCTGGGGCTAGATTTGAACTCAGGAAAATTAGTCTCCAGCCCTAGCCACTGCACCACCTAGCTGGCACTCAGTAATGGCTGCTGGTGGATTTGAGTCCTTACTAATAACAAGTTGTGGCATAAGATTGTGATGGAATATTATTGTGCTATAAGAAATTATAAGCAGGATGGTTTCCAAAAGACCTGGAAAGACCTATATGAATTGCTACAGAGTGATCTGAACAGAACAAGGAGAACATTGTACACAGTAGTAGTAATATAACAATGATCAACTATGAAAGACTTAAACTATTTTAATCAATAAAATGATCCAAGACAATTCTTTTTTTTTTTTAAAGCAATCAGGGTTAAGTAACTTGCTCAAAGTTACACGGCCAGTTATTTCTGGGTGTGGTGCTAAGTATCTGAGCCCAGATTTGATCCCCAGGTCATCCCGACACTGGGGCTGGTGCTCTTACTCGCTGAGCCACCTGGCCGTCCCTAGATCCAAGACAATTCTAATGGAATCATGATGAAAAATGCCATCAAGTTCCAGAGAGAGAACTCTGAGTGTATTTTGAAGCATACATTTTTGCTTTATTTTTCTTGCTTTTTCCCCTTTTTTGCAACATGGCTAATGTGGAAATATTTTTTACATGACTTCACATGTATAATTGATATCATATTGCTTTGCCTTTTCAATGGGTGTGGGAGAGGCAGGAAGGAGGGAGAGACTTTAGAACTCAACATTTAAAAAGAAATACTTTTTTAAAAGAAGAACCTTTCATCTCAACTGAAAAGCAACAACATTAAGAGTACTGACCTATGTAAAAATGCCCAGTCGCCAACTTGCCCCTTCTATACCACTCCTCCTTCCCTCACCCTCTGGGAATGCCAATGCAGGCCGAGGTTAAGACAGCAAAATTGATATGAGAAGATGTTCAAGACAGTACATAAATATTCAGGGGTCTTTGCTGCCGAGCAGTTCGTTCATATAACATGAACACAGTATCCCCTCTGCATTGTTAATCGGTATTTCATGTGCCAACCAAGTGCCTACTTCTACCCACTTCAGTTTTGATGGATGAATCCTAAAAAGCCTTCCTCAGCATTCTCCCTGCATTTCCCGGACATTCCACGGAGTGCCACGAAATGTTCTCATTTACTCTCCTTTGTTTCATCCCAGCTTTGGAGCGTGAAGCTATGGAAACGACTATTCTTTTCTTGAAGATTCCTTGTTCTTTGGAGGACACTTAGAAAGTTCTTTGAACAGTCTTGAAGATGCCCTTCAATTTAATTAACAAACATTTCTTAAGCACCTTCAAGGCACTGTCTAAGTATCAGACATTGTGCTGGGTGCTAAGAAAAAGAATGAAAAACAAAAGCAAACATTTATATTTGCAAGGGGATAGATTTGGATATGGGTGCGTATAAATGTATATCTGTATATATACATACACACATACAAAATCTCATCTGATTTTATCTTCCCAACAACTCTGAGGGGGAGTGCTATTATTAACCCCTTTTTACAGATGAGGAAACCGAGGCCAAGGCAGACAAGTGACTTGCCCAGGGTTGCACAGCCAACAAACAACTGAGAAAAGATTTGAATTGTCTTTCTGACTCTCTTCATTTATGCACCATAGTCCTTGCCCTCAACAATGTAAGCCCCTGCCTTATATTTTAGCAATGGGGTTATAACATGAACACAAATTAGTATAGTACAGGGCAGAATGTTATGGGACAAAGGAGACATATGGAGTGCCCTGGGAAAATCTGAGATACTCCAATGAAGGATGTTGTATCATCAGAGTAGGTATGCAACCCAACAATACAGATCATATGTATTTTGCTCAGTTCCTATTTCACATCTTCAAGGGAGTTTGTGGTGGTGAGGCTGGGGTCGATGGGGGAGTGTTCCATTGACATCTCAAGGACACCAGGAGGGTATATAAGCTATCTATCAGTTATCCCTTTATCTTGTTTCATAATAAGGGTCTTAGAATCAAAGAGCTAGACCTAGAAGGGAACTCAGAGGTCATCTAATCCAACCTCCTCCTTTTATAAAAGAGGAAACTGAAGTGACTGATTCAAAATCATACAAGTAATAAGTAGCAGAGCTGGGATTTGAATTCACGTCCTCTAACTTCAAAGTCAGTATTCTTTCCATTGTACCACACACTGCCTCCCAGTTCTGAGAAATTTTCTTTTTTGGTCACACATTTATTTATTTGTTTGTTCATTTTTATCATTAATTTTTAAATTTTCAGTTCCAAATTTTCTTCCTCTCTTCAGTCCCTCCCCCACCCACTGAGAAGGCAAACAATGTGATTTCAATTATACATGTAAGGAGGGGGGCTAGGTGGCACAGTGAATAGAGCATTGGCCCTGGAGCCAGGAGGACCTGAGTTCAAATCCAGCCTCAAACACTTAACACTTACTAGCTTGGGCAAGTCACTTAGCCCCAATTGCCCTGCATTTCCCCCTCCAAAAAAAAAAATTATACATGTAAAACCATACAAAATGTATTTCCATGTTAGTCATATTGCAAAAAGGGGGAAGAAAAATGAAGTGGGTTTTTTAAAAAGTATGCTTCAATCTGCACTCAGAGTTCATCAGTTCTCTCTCTGGAGGTTAGAATTTTTCATCATTATTCCTTTGGAATTAACTTGGTTGACTGTATTGCTGAGAATAGCAAAGTCATTCACAGTTGATCATCATACAATATTGCTGTTACTTTGTACAACATTCTCCTGGTTCTGCTTACTTCATTTTGCATCACTTCATATAAATCTTCCCAGGTTTTTCTGAAACCATCCTGTCATTTCTTACAGCATAATAGTGCTCTATCATAATCATGTACCACAACTTGTTCAGCTATTTCCCAGTTGATGGGCATCCTCACAATTTTCAATTCTTTGTCTTGTTCATCCATTTTTAGAACATCTTTTACACTGCTTCTTCTCTGTAATTTCTTGGTTGGAATATCTTACAGCTATCCCCAATCCTCACTCATGCTCAACATGCCTTTCTCCAGTGATATTTAAGTGACTCCTAACTTCAATTCTTCAGACACTGGTGGTATTCCACGACTCAGAGCCAAACCAAAAAACTGGAAGAATATTAGTTTTCAAAAAGATGGGTCTCTGTTTTCAGGGAGAAGTCTAGGTTCATTAAAGGAACCTATGAGTGACCCATAAACAATACAGTCCCCCTTCCTCCTTCTATTCACTTGTCCAGTTCATTGCCCACTTGCTGTGTCTGTCCAAGAGACAGACAGAGATAGATAGATAGATAGATAGATAGATAGATAGATAGATAGATAGA
>NW_027186296.1:35598907-35646329 GCF_028583685.1 Petaurus breviceps papuanus | reverse complement strand
GATAGATAGATAGATAGATAGATAGATAGATAGATAGATAGATAGATAGATAGATATACAGATAAATAGATGGATGGATGGATAGGATGAGCTCTATGAGTTACCCATTCATATACATATATAATCCTCTGTATTTTATTTTTTGCATTTAAAAACATTATTCTGAGATGGGCTTTATAGGATTTCCCATGACACAAAAAGGGTTAGGAACCCCTGGTGTAGAAAAAGCAAAAACATAAGTGCATTGTCTTGAGTACAGAAGTGTGAGCAACAGACATACTTTTTCCTGTATGCTTAGTCCAAACTCTTTGGAGTGATTATGGATCTCTTTGAGGGGGATGTTCAGTGTTTGGTTGATGTCATCAGCACAATGTCACTTACTAACAGGGACAGTTGGTGAGAGATTGTGGTGTTTTTGTGTTTTTCTCACTACGTCTCTGATATGAAAAGCTGCACCTTTGTCTGAATGCTACAAAGTGCCTCATCTGCTTATGAATGTTAATGGCTGTCAGTCCATCTTTCTAGGTTTCTGGGCCGTATCTCCCATCACAGAAACTCATAAAGAGGAAAAAAAGTGAATTCAGTCTGTTAGTTATTTGACTGAACCCACCTGACTTTTTAAAATTAACTCCGCAGAAGTTTCTTGATTTTCTACAACCATCACTTTTTTCAAATCAGTTCATATTTTGATCTAGTCTTGGGATGTTTTCTAGACAGAGTAGATTATTCCTGTTTTGCAGATGAAAAAAAAAAACTACTACAAAGTGCAATTTTCCAGTTTCCCCCCACCCTCACCAGCTCATGACCCAATATCATTCTGGCGAAGTTGACCAAGGCTTCACCCATTGTCTCCTCTTGGCATGGAGGTCTGTAATAGACTTCTACAATATCCTTTTTATTTGTTCTTTGTTCACTTTAACCTGGATACATTCTGCTTCCTATTGATCTCATTCCTAGACTTCCAATAATATCCAATTCAATTGCCACCTAGATGCCAGTGGAGGAATGATGAATAACCTAGTCTATAATAGCCTTAATCAAAATTTCCTGCCTCTTCCTCAGTCCATTGCTGCTTGGGGGACTCAGTGGGCAAGTGCTATGTCAAGCTCTGCCCAGGTGAGGGAGTTAATCAGTCCTTCCTACTTGGAAATCTCTGCTTTGTAGGGAGAAGCTGTACTTTTCCTTCACCCAGAAATATTACAATGCACACCATTTATATCATGTGTCTTTGCTTCTATTTTTTTTTTTTGCCTTTTGGTAGGCAATTGGGGTTAAGTAACTTGCCCAAGGTTACACTGCTAGCTTTTTTGTGTGGGTGTTAAGTGTCTGAGGCTGGAACCGAACTCAAGTCCTCCTGACTCTGGGGCCGGGGCTTTACTCACTGTGCCACCTAGCCGCCCCCTTTGCTTCTATTTTTATCCATAAAACCTGCAATGACACACATTAAACAGCCAGCCAGTCCCAGCAAGGGTGAGACATCATTTTCCTTGGCCTCCTGAAATACTCCATATAATTAATTATAATGTAATTGCTAGCATTTGTATGGCATCTACTATGTATCGGGCACTGTGTTAAGCACTTTACAAAAAGTATTTCATTTGAGCCTAATAACAATCCTAGGAGATAGGTTTTATCATTATCCTCATTTTACAAATAGGGAAACTGAGGCAAAAAGAGGTTAAATGACATGCCTGAGAATACACACTTAATAAATGTCACTGGGGGCACATCTCAAAGAACCAGACAGTCTCCCACACCTATATAGGGTACCAAGTTTCTGGACAGAGACAGATCAAATTGGCCATCTCTCTATTTTTTAAATTTTCATTTGGAATTCTCTCATTTCCCATTTTTAAGTCTTTACGTTAGCATTTTAATAGGTAGATCTCTGCTCCCTGATTCTGAGTTTTTGTTTTGAGATCTCTTTGCCTTTTAAACAGCCATGGCTTTGCTTGTGGGATGGTCCCCTGGCATATAGCCTAGGCCTGCATTTGGCAAAATTTCTTTTCTTATATATAAGGCCCTTTTAGGAACAAGTTGGGACTATTGCCAAACAAGTGAAGGTTTTATGGAGGAATTTTACCCAATGGTGTGCACATATTTTTCTTTCTGGATAGGATTGGAAGGGGTGGGGTGGGTAGAAATATCCCAAATAAGGACTTGGCTTTTGGTTGCATCAGACACAGCAAAATTTCTTAAACTGTAAAGTTTGTAGGAATTTTAAGGAGGAGAGGAGAGATTTTTAAGTGAGGATAACAGATGGACTATTCAAAACCTTCCTTACTCAAGACTGATCATCTAACAATTACTTTTTGGGTCTTAACCAGTCCTCCCAATACAATGACACACCTGTGAGCTTGCTGGCTTAGCAAAAAGAAGAGAGTAGAAGGGGATGGCTTCTCCATCCAGCGATTCACCATCCTAGTCATCTGTCCACCAAAACTCTTCCTCCCTGAATAGATTATATATTAGCATACATCAACATCAGTATTATGGACTCCAATCAACCAACATTTATTAAGCACCTACTGTATGCAAGGCACTGTGCTAAGCACTGGCTCCAGAAGTAGAATGCAGAGATGGAATACAGCATGAGGCCAGGAGATCCAGGAACTGATCCAGGTCAGGGTTCTAGGTTGAAGTGTTAGCTCTGCAAGGCAGGCAAACAGAGGTCAGATACTTCCATGAAGATTAGGCTGAGCTGTGAGTCAGAAACCAAGAAGGTTAGAAAAGGATAGAATTATATCCCAAAAGAGATCATAAAAATGAAAACATGACCCACATGTACAAAAATATTGATAGCAGCTGTTTTTGTAGTGGCCAAGAATTGGAAATTAAGGGGATGCTCATCAATTGGGGAATGGCTGAACAAGTTGTAGTATATGAATGTAATGGAATACTACTGTTCCATAAGAAATGATGAGCAGGTAGACTTCAGAAAAACCTGGAAAGACTTGAATGAACTGATGCTGAGTGGAGTGAGCAGAACCAAGAGAACACTGTACACAGTAACAGCAACATTGTGCAATGAGTAACTTTGATAGACTTGAGTTCTTCTCAGCAGTGCAAGGATCCAAGACAACTCCAAAAGACTCATGATAGAAAACGCTATCCACATCCAGAGAAAGAACTATGGAGTCTGAATACAGATTGAAGGAAACATACTATTTACTCCTTTTTTTTGTTTGTTTCTTCTTTCTCATGTTTTCTGCCATCAGTTCTAGTTCTTCTTTACAATATGACTAATGTGAAAATATGTATATGTATAGCCTATATCAAATGCACACTGTCTGGGGAAGGGAGGGAAGGGTTGAATTTAGAACTAAAAAATCTTATGGAAGTGAATGTTGAAAACTAAAAAATAAATTTAAAAATTCTTTTTAAATGGTTAGAACACTCGAACTGGTATTACTCAAATCCCAAATGGGTAACCAAAGGGCAGGTAGGCACCAGGAAGTTAGGAGGAGAGATGGGATGTACCAATACCATGAAGAACTTGATTAAGAGGTAACCTGCCCAAGCCAGGAATTTCTTATATGCTAAGTACACGCAGAAATTAGCATGGAATATATATAGCCCTTGATCATCCAGGATACTCATGGGAAGTGTAGTTTTTCCTAAGCTAGAGGGAGAAGCCTGAAAATTTTGAGTCATTCAGAGGGGAGAGGTAACTGAGAGCAAGTGAAGACCACTGATAACCTGAACTCAATGTTCAGGTTCAACGCTGAATAGTTGGAGGCTCAATGACCCACTTAAGGAGTGCTCTGCCTGCACACAGTTGACTTTGCCTGAATGTACTGCTCCCCACACTGTGGGCAAGGATGAAGTTATATGCCCTACACTCCTCTCACTTCCCTGCTTCATCATTTGCCCTCAGGAGCTTCCTGAACCCTTCTAACCTTGTTTATTTACTGTTTGGGCTTTTGTGATGGTTTTGTCTCTAGATAAAGAAAAGCTAGCTTTTCTTGCATTAGGAGAGTTTGCTAGAAAGGAGTAGACCAGGAAGGTCAAAAGGGAACCTGAGACCAGTTGCCTTAGACTTAACCTCAAGCCTCTATCAAGCTTCCCTTAGTGACTACACCAAAAAGGGGCTTCACATGGAAAATGAGAGAAGATGTGTGGCTGCATCTGGCTGGATGAGGAAGTGTAGAAACACAAATAAAATCACCATATATACATGCTAACCATCCTCCATCTCTCCAATTCAATTGAATAAATGTACATTAAAAGTATCCACTGTGTTCAAACTCCTATTATTAACTGCCCAGTTTAAAGAAGACACAATCTGTTCTCATGGGGGAGGTAGGTAGGGAAGGCAATAAACATTTGCACAGTGCCTACTATGTGCCAGACACTTTACAAATAAAATACTGTCTTATTTGATCCTCCCAATGCCCTGGCAGGGTAGGTGATATTATTATCCCCATTTTATATTTGAGAAAACTGAGACCGACAAATTTTAAGTGATATTCCCAGAGTCACACAGCTATGAAGTGTCTGAGAATGGAGTTGAACTCAAGCTCCTCCTGTAGTCAAGCTGCATGCTCTATCCACTATCTACCTAGCCACCCTCACAATCTAGTAAGGGTATGACACATAGATGGTACCACAACGCACAACTGGAGTCCACTAGGGCATTACAGAGATCATCTATTTAGAGCTGGAAGGGACCTCAAGGTCATCTAGTTCAACTCTCTCATTTTACTGATGAGGAAACTGAGGCCGAGAGAAGTCACATGACTTGTCCAATATCATTCAAGCAGGTAAGAGAATGCTGAAAGTGCTGGATTTTGATCCTAGGTCCCCTCACTCAAAATACTTCTCCACTGTAGCTGGATGCCTCTCTTGAGCTAAAAAACAAAGAACTTTAAGGTGAAGTCCACGGTATTGAAAAAAATTGTAAACCTTTCTCTATAGGATCTGAGAAAGCTTCATGGAAGGTAAACTTTGAGGGTAGGGAAGACATCACTTGTCTTTGCAACCTCAGGCCCTGGCAATGTTGTTTTTAGTCCTTTTCAGTCCTTATCTGATTCCCATTTTGAGATTTTCTTGGCAAAGATAATGGAATGGTTCATCATTTCCTTCTCCCGTTCATTTTTACAGATAATTGGAATCGTTTGTTATTCCCTTCTCCAGCTCATTTTCCAGATGAGGAAACTGAGGCAATCAGGATTATGTGACTTGCCCAGGGTCACACACCTAGTAAGTGTCTGAAGCCACATTTGAACTCAGGTCTTCTTGTCGCTAGACATGGCACTCTAGTCATTGTGCCACCTACTTGTCCCTGGCAAACAGCAGGCTTGTGATAAATGATTGTTGAATCTAATTTAATTGGAGGGGATGGCTTAGTTACCACTGCCTCTACATTTCATTCTTTGATCCATAACTGGCAGATAAAGTAGAGAGTGAGGAAATCAAGGATCTCCTGGCATCATACCAAAACATCGGTTAGAAGTTGGTGGGGAGGCAGTGGTCTAAATAGCTGGCAAGCCATGACTTTGCCCAGTCTCTCCATGCATTGAGGTGAATCGGGCAGAAATCACAGGAGGGGAGCTTGCTTCCCAGTGTGGTTTTGGCTTTCTTTCCTTCTCTCTGCCTGTCATGAGTGAAATGGAATTCCAGGCTTGGAATGCCTAACTTCTCATCTGACCTCTCTCTAAGTAACTGGTATGCAAACCTAGAAATGCTAATATGGCCTTTATTAAGTGAGAAGAGCTAATTTGGGCAATGATGTTTCTTGCCCATTTACAAAAGGGAATTGCAAATAATCAAAAAGCGTATTAACATTGATGGGGATGATCCCAATCTTCAATTAGCATTTTCATTTTTTTTATTTATTTAAAATGAGCACATTTGCAGCACTCTCAGATGCTTATTGGTGGGCTGGTAATGGTCACATCTCACAGGTTCATAACTGCTTTATTGCAGAAAACAGCAGGAGACATACCTGGTTATTGTTCACTATTTCTGGCTGCAAACTCCTTATGTTATTTTAAGCTGGAAGCGGCAGTGGCAGAATGAGTGTGTGTGTGTTGTCTATTTAAAAAAAGCTACTAAAAAAATTAAAATTAAGAAGAGAGTCTTAAGAATTATATTTAATTGTAACAATCACTTCTTAATTAATGCCTTTTCTCAAAATACTTTCAGAGACATCCATTCATCCCTCCCATCCCCCATAGGCTAGGGGAGGCAGGGCTTTTTGTCCCCTTCTGATAGATGAGGACACTAAAGAACAGAAGAATTAAAGAGCTAGCCAAGGTCATAGAAGAATAAGGCCACATGAGAGAGTTGTGTACACATGGGGATCTCAAAATAATTATTTGCTGTTGTTGAGTTGTTGCAGTTGTGTTCGACTTTTCGTGACCCCTTTTGGGGTTTTCTTAGCAAAGACACTGAAAGGGATTGCCATCTCCTTCTCCGGCTCATTTTACAGATGAGGACCCTGAGGCAAGCAGGGATAAGTGACTTGTCCAGGGCCACACACCTTATAAGTATCTGAGGTCAGCTTTGAACTTGGGTCTTCCTGACTCCAGGCCCAGCACTCTGTCCACGGTGCCATCCAGCTGCCCTAGAAATAGCTATGAACACATCTAAATCAGGATCAAAGTCAGGTGTGTGTTTGAATTCTGGTTTTATAACTAACAGAGTCATTTACCTTTGAGGACATTAATTTATTACTAGGTAAATGAAGGGGAGTTGGTCTCTTCCAGCTCAGAAATCATGTGCTCTAAATACAAGTAACTGAGTGTGTGTAGGTGGGGCCCCATGCATCCCCAAGTAAGGCACTGTTCTAGCATATCCCAGTATGATTATAGCCTGGCACAACAGGGCTTAGAACCCATATCTTTTTTTTTTCTTTCTGGAGAGGGGAAGCTACGGCAATTGGGGTTAAGTGACTTGCCCAAGGTCACACATGGCTGTTTTTGTGTTGTGTCTGAGGCTAGATTTGAACTCAGGTCCTCCTGACTCCAGGGCTGGTGCTCTATTACCTCTGCCACCTAGCCACCCCAGAACCCGTATCTTTTCAATCACCAGTCTGACTCTCTTGCCTTTGTATCACATTAAGGATTTGAATCAAGCACCCTGGAAATGGGTACCAACTGGTAGCTTCTGAGGTTGTGACATCTTTGAGTTAGGGAAGCCTTAGCTTTTGGGGTGGTGCAGTGGATAGAGTGCCTGGCCTGGGGTCAGGAAGACTGATCAGACATTTACCTCACCCTGTGACCCTGGGTAAGTCACTTCCCCCTGTTTACCTCAGTTTTCTCACCTGGAAAATGAGCTGGAGAAGAAAATGGCAAACCACTCCAGTATCTTTGCCAAGAAAACTCCAGTTGGGGTCATGAAAAGTCTGAGATGACTGAACATGAAGTGAATTAGAGGTGCTAATGACTAGTGGAAGAAAAAAGGTTTGAGTGAGTCATTCCTTGGCCTAAGGTTTGGGAGCGGGAGTGGGGGAGGGGATGTAGAATACCTGGCTTCCTTATTCCACTTTTTCCCTTCTCTATTTTGTTCACTTTCAGAAGGTTAGCTGATTTTCTAACCAGTGTAGTGGACCACTGTGTTTGAGGATAAAAGGGGAACGAGGTCATCCAGAGGGTGCAGCAGACATGCACATCTCTACAAGTCAGGTTCCCAGTTCAATGTTAGGGTCTTTAGAGGTAGCTGGAGAAAAATGGAGGAATTCAGTCTTTCCCTCTGTTCTAGAAACCCACCCCATCCCATCCCCTTAATCAGGAATCTCATCATCTTATAAGAGCACATCAGAATTGTTACTCACACCTCATCAGTACCCCCTGCTTTGGAGGGGGGGAATGTTGAACTCCCCCCCAAGCTGCCATTTAAGGAGGGGACTCAGGGGAGCCAGTTTTTAATTTCTTACCTGGCTGCACTCCTTTGGATTTCTCTATCACATCCCCCAAGCTCAGTAAATTCTCTCCCCAGCTCCTTCCACTCTCTTTTGCATATTGTCTTCCTCCCTTAGATTGTAAGCTTCTTGAGGGCAGGGACTGTCTTTTTCATGTTTGTATTCCTAGCACTTAGCACAGTGCCAAGCATATAGTAAGCGCTTAATAAGTGTTTATTGACTAACTGACTGACACAGCCCTGAAGAAGAGGAATAAGGCTGGCTTTGCATATAGATCAAACTAGTCAGTCACCTATATGGCGCATCGAGGTAGACGGAGCACCAGTCTGGAAGATTTATCTTCCTGAGTTCAAATCCAGCCTCAGGTACTCACTAGCTGTGTGACCCTGGGCAAGTCACTTAACCCTGTCTGCCTAGTTTTCTCATATGTCAAATGAGCTGGAGAAGGAAATGGAAAACCCCTCCAGTATCTTTGCCAAGAAAACCCCAAATGGAATCATGAAGAGTACACATTACTAAAAACAAACAAACAAACAAACAACTGAACAACAATACTTGAAAAGAATCCCAAACTCTTTACTAAGAAATTTAGTAGAGACTGTTTACACTGTTTCAATTCCTTTAATAAAGCCTAGGGTACCTAGAAGAACACAATGTTCCCAGAGAAATACAAGCAGTGCAAAGAGGGAAATGACTCAGAAAGGGAGAACCCTTGAGCACATAAGACTTTTTTTTTTTTTTTTTGGAGAGGGGAAGGCAAGGCAAGGCAATTGGGGTTAAGTGACTTGCCCAAGGTCGGACATAAGACTTTAAAAAACCCTAAAACCTAAATAAACATAGTAATAATAAGTATTATTATTATTACAGCTGACATTTGCTCAGTGATTGATAGTCACAAAGCACTTTACCTACATTATTCTCATTTAATCTCCATGACTCTGAAGTAGCACAATCATTATTTGAGAGGCTATATGGCATAGGTAGGTGCAGCTAGGTGGCACAGTGAATAAAGCACAAGACCAGGAGACAGGAAGATCTGAGTTCAAATCCAGTCTCAGACATTTGCTAGCTGGGTGACCCTGGACAAGTCACTTTACCCTATATACCTCAGTTTCCTCATCTGTAAAATGAGCTAGAGAAGAAAATAAATGGCAAACCACTCCAGTATCTTTGCCAAGAAAGGCTTAAATGGGGTCACAAAGAGTTGCACACTAAGGAAACACAACTAAACTGCAACAACATAACATACCTAGTGATAGTGTGACGGAATCAGGAAGGCTTGGGTTTATTTCTCAACCGCTGATGTTTATTCACCTTGTGGCCATGGGCTACTTTTACAGGGGGTATAAATTTTATTAAGGGAATTTGTTCTGTGAAGTTTGGATTCAATCAAAGGGCCGAACTTGAGGACCTAGAGGGCCACATGTGGCCTCGAGGCCGCAGGTTCCTCACCCCCAGGGTCACTTAATCTTTATGAGCAAGTTTTCTCATTTGTAAAGTGGAGATAATTCCCGGAGTACTTACCTCATAGGGTTTTGGGGCAGGCTCAGATGACAGAAAGCAGAAAAAGACGAGGAGGGTTCGAGCAAGTCTAGTTGAGCTTCTCTCTGCCTCTCCCCCACCCCATCGCTTTCTCCACCTGTTCTAGGGGAACACTCGACTTAATGCTGGAATCCAGGGAATGGTGGCAATCTTCTGCTCCCGACCCTCCGGGGACAGATTCAAACAGTTCCCGACTGGTTCCGCCAAGGGAAGAGAGGGTGAAAGGATTTTTCCATTAAAAAGTTCCACTGAGTCAACAGATCTGTCTCCGAACGTCATCTCAAAGTGCACCCCCTTCTGCACTGAATCACACAGGACCAACCTGAGGGATGGAGGGAGGTTCTGCGCATGCTCCCTATTCCAAGTCACCCCCGGCTACACACAGACACAAAGACTAAGGCCTGACCCGGGAAGTTGTAGTTAGTGAGAGAGCCAGGAACAGAATCTAGGGCTTTTTCGAGTAAAAGGAAAACCAGATAAGACAAAAGCTCCACCCGGGGTCGTCCCATCCCTTTAAAATCTTAATTGCATGAGGGCAGAGGACTATATTTCTAGTACATTAGGTACAATGCCCAACGATTCTCAAATGTAAATACCAATATTGAATAAATCAGATCTCCAGTCCTTGTCACTCAAGCCTTGTTCATGTCATAGACTATAAGGGTTTAAAAGGACCTTAGCGTTCATCTACAAGTGGCCCTCTAGGTCATAGGTGCGGCATTTTGACTGAGTCCAAGTTTTACAGAACAAATCCTTTTATTAAGGGGTATTCAGTCAAAGGGTCAAACTTCAGGACCTAGGAGACCTCATGTGACCTCTAGCCCGCAGGTTCCCCACCCCTGATAGGTCAAATGCTTCATTTTACAGATGGGAAAATTGAGACCAGGAAAAGCATATGGGATAGTGGGAAAATCACAGCGTCTGGGATTATAGGACTGGAAGTCAAATATTGATTGAACTACTAACTAGCTGTGTAACTAGGCCCTGAGCAGGTCCCTTATCTTCCCTGGTCTTCACTTTCATTTTTCTTTTAAACCAGGAGATCAAGGATTAAAGATTTAGAGGTAGAAGGAACATTAGAAATTCTCAAATCCAGCCCCTCCTTTTACAGGTGAGGAAACTGAGATCCAAAATGTTAAGTGACTTTGCCAGTCACACAGCTAGAAGTCAGTGCCTGGAGTGGAATTCGAACCCAGGTCACCCTGACTCCAAGTCTAGTGCTCTCTTCAATATATCCTGCTATCTCTCTTGGAGTAAATTATATCTAGGGTCACTTCAACTCTAGATGCTTACCCATTTCTTGCTTTTCAGTAGGTAAGGAGAGAGGGTGAAGGGAAGGAGAGAATTTGAGACTGGAAAAATATTAAATAATATAATATTTTAAATGATTATATATTTAAATAATATAATATTTTAAATGATTTACCTAAGGTCACACATTGAGTTAGGTGCATGAAGAGTTGTGCCATGTACAACCCAGAGCTACTGACTCCTAGTCAAGCACTTATAGCCTTCGATCTTATTGCTTCCCTTTTGCCCTAGTTTCCCCTTCCTTAAAATGGAGGTGGCCCCACAAGTTAGTCATTCTGTAGGAAGAAAGACAGAAGCTCAATCTATTTAAAGCCATGGGCCAGTTTTAAGTGGCACAGTTGGAGTATATGCTGGGGATTGAAACTGAAGGAGTCAGCACAGAGGAAGTTCTAAGGCCTGAGGGGAATGAGCTAAAAACAATTTTTAAAAAAATCATTTAGCATTTTATTTTTCCCCAGTTACATGTAAAAACAATTTTTAACTTTCACTTTTGTAACTTCCAGTTCCAAATTCTTTCCCTTCCTCCATCCCCACCCCCCTCACTGAGAAGGCAAGCAATTTGATATAGGTTATACATGTGTAGTCATGCAAAATATTTCTATATTAGTCATGTTGTGAAAGAAAACACAGAAAAAAAAACCCTCAAGAAAAAATAAGGAAAGTAAAAAAAAAAAGTATGCTTCAATCTGTATTCAGACACCATCAGTTTTTTCTCTGGGGATGGACAGCATTTTTCATCATAAGTCCTTCAGAGTTGTCTTGGATCATTGTATTACTGAGAATAGCTAAGTCATTCAGCTGATCATCTTATAATATTGCTGTTACTTTGTACACGCACATTTCACTTTGCATAAGCTTATGTAAGTCTTTCCAGGTTAAAAACCATTTTTCAAATAGTTCTGAGACACTAGCTGCTTAGGGTAAAACACACAATGTTTAGTATTAATTTTTTTGGGGGGGTGGTACTGAACATTCATTTCTCCATCAACTTTTTAACTTCCCAGTAAAATAAAGAGGGCCTTGGCTTCTTGGCTTCATATGAGATCTTGGGTTAATCACTTAGCCTTTATGGGTCTCAGTTTCCTTATTTGTAAAATGATAGAGTTGGAATAGATGACCTCTACGGTCCTTTCCAGATCTAAATTCTATGAGCCTATAAATTGATTCCTACGTTCAAGCCTTTATTCCTATTATTTCCTAATAATGATTCTTACCATGGGAGGATAAAATGATATAATATTTATTAAGTACTTTGAAAGCCTTAAAACTCTATAGAGGCAGCTAAGTGGTACAGTGAATATAGCACTGGCCCTGGAGTCAGGAGGACCTGGGTTCGGATCCGGCCTCAGACACTTAACACAAAAAATAACCGTGTGACCTTGGGCAAGTCACTTAACCCCAATTGCCCTCCAAAAAGCAAAAAACAAAAAAAGCTCTATGGCTATCATTATTATACTCGACTTTTCCCTAGCAATTTCTCATTTCTAATGAAGAATTGGAATGTTAGAATTGCTAGAATGTAAGGTCCTTGTGAGTAAGGGCCTGGCACACAAGAGTGGCTGAATAAATTCTTGCTGATTGATTGATTTTAATGTGCTATAATTTGCTCATGCCCACCATGTACCTCTCCATTGATCCTCAGCTTTAATTCTTCAGAGACTGTGATATTCAAAGATTTGTAGCTAGTGGAATGCTGAAGCCAGCTTGTACTTGTTCCAAGAGCCAATTGTTAAACTTTCAGTGGGAACATTTATACCTTGAACATCAGCAAATGTTACAAGTTGCTGCTTGATTTATTGTTTTGTTGATTGTCTAGACTTAAGAAAGTAAAGGAAAAATGTTAATAATGCAAAAAAAAAATTAAAAGTCTATTGATGGAACTTTTCCCTCCTGAAAAGATAATTGTTGTGGGGTTTTAAAAAAAAATATTTTATTTTCCCCTTAATTAATGTAAAAACAATTTTTAATGTTTGTTTTAAAAATTTTGAGTTCTAAATTCTCTCCCTCCCTCCTTCACCTCCCCACTCATTGAGAAGACAAGCAATTTGATATAGGTTATACACGTACAGTCATGCAAAACATATTTCCATGTTAGTCATGTTGTGAAAGAAAACACAGAGCAAAAAAAAAAACATAAGAAAAATAAAGTTTTTAAAAGTATGCTTTGATCTGGAATCAAACTCCATCAGTTCTTTCTCTGGAGATGGATAGCATTTTTTAGTCATGAATCTTTCTGAATTGTCTTGGATCCTTATATTGCTGAGAATAGTTAAGCCATTCACAGTTGATCATTGTACAATATTACTGTTATGGCATACAATGTTCTCCTGGTTCTGCTCACCTCACTTTGCATCAGTTCATGTAAGTTTCAAAAAGACAGTTATTAAACATTTATCAGAATGCCCTTGCTTGCAGTCATCACTAGGAGAAGATCGGGGGCAGAAAGATGAGCCTTTGTTTGAGGGTCAGTAAGAACTGGTCAGATTCCCCAAAGGCAAGCTGGTCTCTCTTCTCCTGTTCAGTTCTGAGCCTCAATCACAGACTGTGCATAGTGTCTACTCACAATATATGTCCTGATATTCATTCATCTTTACAGTCCATGAAACAATAACATGTCATATTCTGAATGGGAAAAATGCAAAGTGGCAAGTAGCTTTTCTTTATGTCTACATCCCCTTTCTAGAGAGACCCTTCCTTTGGCTAAGAAGGGAAGTAAATGATGGGGATCATCTCATTTGTTCTTTTTCTTTTCATCTTGTTTTAATGTCATTAAGAAGGAGAAGAAGAAATTTCTCCAAAGGAAAAGAAAATTTATTTTGTCCAAGTAGCTGCAGATTAAGTAGTAAATTAATATTGATTATGTTTTGCCTGAATTTGAAAGCTGAATACAAAACTAGTCCTTAATGGGGCTGCTAGGTGGCCCAATGGATGGGACAGTAGAGCTGAAGTCAAGAAGACCTGAGTTCAAATCCAATGACAGATACTTACTAGCCGTGAAATTACTTGACCTCTGTCTGCCTCAGTTTCCTCATCTGTAAAATGGGGATAATAATAGCACCTACCTTCCAGGGTTATTGTGAGACTCAAATGAGATAATATTAGTAAGGCACTCAGCACAATGTCTGACAAATAGTAACCAATTAATAAATGTTTACTGATTACTCCATAGAGAAAGTGGTGACTGCATAAGGTGCTAATTAAGTTACATTTTCCAAGTCAATCAATAAGCATTCCTTAAGTGCCTACTGTGTGTCAAGCATTGTGGTAAGCATTGGGGATACAACGAAAAGTGAAAGACAGTCCCTGCTTTCAAGGAGCCCACGTCCTAATAGGAACAGGGAGATAACTTTGTACAAACAAGATTGTGAGATATAGAAGGTGTCATGGTCTGCACAATACTTTCCTCTCAGTCCTGCCGGGTAGGTAATGTAAATATTATCGTGCCCACTTAATACATTAGGAACTTCAGTCTCAGGTTAACTAGCATTCCTTTGGTCACAAAACTAATAAATGATGGAGCTGGGAAGTGAACCCAGGTGTCCTTTACTTCAAGTCCAGAATTCTTTTCATGAAATCTTTCTGCCTTTGAGTCTGAAGGACCCTGACAAGCAGTCTCTCTTTCACAGTCTCTCTTTCCAGGAAGATTTCCTCCAATGATGCCTTAAAGTGTACCATTAACATTGCCTCCCTTTGGATTAAGCATTGCCTTTTCTAGGCTATCTTATTTTATTTTTGCTTTTTGGAGAGCAATTGGGGTTAAGTGACTTGCCTAAGGTCACATGGCTAGTTTTGTGTTAAGAGTCTGAGGTCAGATTTGAACTCAGGTCCTCCTGATTCCAGGGCTGGTACTCTATTCACTGCATCACCTAGCTGCCCCTCTAGGCTATTTTATATGGTAAAGGAGGGAGAGAGGGGAAGAGATTCCTGGAAAGTTAGGAAAAAGTATAGGATGGAGGGAGATAGGGGAAGGGAAGGCAGCAGACAGAGATACATTTCATTGATTCCAACAACAACTCGGCCATTTGTTTGTATAGGATCACAGCGGGAGAGTGAATGTCCCCAGATCCTTACACCACTCCACTCCATTCCATTTCATTCCTTGGCACTTGTAATCCTTCTCTGATTTCACCCCCACTTCCAAACCTGGGCAAGTCCAGAGCTCACTCCTGTTACCTGCCATCTATCAGTGGGCATCCATGCAGTGTGATAGGGCTTGCAAAATATGAGCACCCCAAATGAACTATTACATTGCATTAATATTTTCACACCACTTAACTCTCATTAAAATGTACTTTGCTGAATTTAATATGTGATTTCAAATGACACAACATATTAAGTGCTTAATATCCTAGAAATTATGAAACTATTATAGTTGATGTAATATGAAATAATTAGACTGAATTAAACTTTAGCAGTCAAGTGAGGGAAAGATTTCAACTCCATAATGTCTTCGAGTAGCTTAAGCCACCATTGTAATCCCCCAAAATAAACATCCAGAAATTAGAATCTTTAAATAAAAATTGGAATGTCTATGCTCAAGTCTAGGAAAAATTCTCAGTCTTCAGCTGGCCTTTTCAAGGATGGAAAAAATAGGTATCTGACAGTTAGAGCTCCATATGGGTTGGGACCTCAGATTTTTGGTGATTTTTTTTTCTGCAAAAATTTTGGTTTTTGTCAACTTGACATCAAAGCAACTCATTTGCAAGTTAAAAAAAAGGTAGGATGGGATTTGTCATATGGGCACTATTTGTGTGTTTGCTGTTTTAATAAAGAGTATATTTTAGGGGGGGGGGAAACCAGATCTGTGGTCAAAGTCAGAAAACAGTTATTATATTATATGTTACATAATATATATTATATTACATATTTATATATTATATTATATATTTATTATATTATAAGGCACTTTGAGTGTCCCTGCCCACAAAGAACTTACATTCTAATGGGGGAATACAACAGCTGAAAGGAAGCTGAAAGGAGGCTGGGAAGGAGGGTGAAGAGATGAAGGTACCTGGAGTCTGGGGTGGGGTGAGTTGTAGAGAAAGTCCAGGAGAGTCAGAAATTCAGCCTGGAGAGGAATGAAGACATGGCTGACATAGGCATCCTCTTCAAAATGGAGGTCCAGTGAATAGAGCATCAGCCCTGGAGTCAGGAAGATCTGAGTTCAGATCTGACCTCAGACACTTAACACTTACTAGTTGTATGACCTTGGGCAAGTCATTTAACCCCAACTGCCCTGCCTTCCCCCTCCAAAAAAAAAAGCAAAACTAAACTAAAATAAAATGGATGTCTGGGAAGAAACCAGACAATCAGAGTGAGAGGCTCTAGGGATGGAGGAACTTCCAGGATAAAGAGGCTTCTGAGTCATTGTAGAGTAAGTCTGGGAAAGTCAGGAGAGGAAATGATGATGTGCTGTCTGTCTTTGCCTCCTGAAGCAGATGTTTGCCTGCCTTATTTGGATTGATAGGTCCAAGTTGGGCGAGTGTTTTCCATCTTTTTTGTCCCAGACCTAGCATAGTTAACTTACACAACTTGGATCACTGGTCAGTGTTTTCTGGTGGCTTGTTTCACTAGCTAGACTGGGGCTTTAGTCTTAGCCCTGTCATTCACTGACTGATGAAATAATTCCTTTTCTCTGGGCCTTCCTTTCCTTATCGGGGGATATTGGACTAGGATATCAGGGAAATCAGAGGGATCAGACTAGGTGGACTTGAAGGCCTTCTTCAAAATTCAATTATTCTAATCCAAGCTCCAACATTCTATGATTCTACTGTAAAGTACTGGTCATATCTATCAATAGCCTCCTGTGTGCCCTGATAGATTCCAGATATGCATTTATGCCTATCACAAAATAGTGACCAAGAGGGGCGGCCAGGTGGCTCAGCAAGTAAGAGCACCAGCTCCAGTGTCGGGATGACCTGGATCAAATCTGGGCTCAGATACTCAGCACCATACCCAGAAATAACTGGCCATGTAACCTTGAGCAAGTTACTTAACCCCAATTGCTTTAAAAAAAAAATAGTGACCAAGAGAAGGAATAGACACTTATTAAGCACCTACTATGTTCCAGGCACTGTGCTAGGCGCTTTACAAATATTATCTCATTTGATCCTCACAACAACTCTGGGAGGGGAGTGCTATTATTACCTCCATTTCACAATTGAGGAAACTGAGGTAGACAGAAGTTAAGAGATTTGTGTAGGTTCCCACAGCTAGGGAGTATCTGATGGATTTGAACTCAGGTCTTCCTGTCTCCAGGCCTAGAACTGTGGCAGGGAAAAATGCTGAGTATATTCAGTAATCAAGAAGGATAATCATTTGTTGGCATAAGTAAAACCTCATGCTCTGATTAATGATCATAGGAATGCCTTACATGTGTATTGTGCTTTGCAATTTTCCAAAACAATTTTGTTTATATTATCTCATTTCACCTTTGCAAATGTCTTGTGAGATTGGGTAGGGCAGGCATGTTGGCACCCATTTTATGGATGAGGACTTTGAGGCCCAGAAAGGTTTAGTGACTTTCCCAAAGTCATACAGGAAAGAAGTAGCAGAATCTAGATTCAAACCCAGTTTCTCTGTCTCCTAATACAGTGTTTTTTTCCATTCGATCATATTACTAATCATTTTTCCTTTATGATGTATCAAAATCCAAGACCACCCCTCTTTTTTTTCTCTTATTTATTTTTCCTATTAGTATTTTACTTTTTCTAATTACATGTAAAGATAGTTCTCAACATTTACTTTTATAAAATTCTGAGTTCCAAATTTTTTCACCCCTCCCTGTCTTCCCTCTCCTCTCCCCAAGACAGCAAGCAATCTGATATAAGCTATACATGTCCCCCTCTTTTTTTATTCTTCTCTTTTTACTATCAGGAGAAAACCTGTTTTCCAGAGCTAAGGCCCAGAAAGCAAGCTGTGCCCTGAGTTTGGCATAACAGCAGTCCTTTGTCCTCACTCTCTAGATGAACACTACTATTACAACTAACTCACAGAACTGATGGTCCCTGAGCTTGGGCACGATCCAACAGGCCCAGACACGAAGTCCTACTCTGAGGGGACTTTTCGTCACTAGACAACCTTGCCTCATTGCTGCTGCCACACTAGGCTGTTTGAGTCTTTGTCTCGCCACAAATATATAAATCAAGGTTTAGCCCCACTGCCTCAGGTCTCCTACTAGAGAAGGCCCTGACAAGTGTGTCTAACTTCTCTTCCCCAACAGAATAAAGAAAACTTTTTGCCTTTAACCTGAGTGAGCTCTTTGGAATTTTTGGAGTTAACAGTAGTTGCAAAACCTCTGTGACTCTTCGGTCATTACAAGAGTGGATAAATGGATCTTAATCTGTTTGAAATATGCACATACAGCATTTAGTCATAGGAAGGAGAATCCTTGCTCATACAGCCTACTTATGGCTATGTAGTATACAGATTCTGGGTCTCTCTTAACCCTAACTCCCCTTGGCAAATTGGGTTCTAAGACTTAGCTATTTCTCCCCCACCCTGGCTATTTTTCCATCTTTCTCAGGGCTCTCGAGTACAACCTCAAAGGTTTGGGAGTGATTTTTCTAGTACGAGCACCCACCCAAAATTAAAATCAAGCAGTTAATATCATCCCAATATCAACTAATCAATTAACATCAATTTGTTTTTTTTTTTTTTAAAGGATCTTTACTCAAGAATGTATAGCAAGAACCAAAGGACATAACCCCCTCCAACTGGGAGAACATTCTCCTCAATCTCCCTGGCTCCTGGGGTGAAGGAGCTTAACACAAAGTGGCAGTTCTAAGCCATCCCCACTAGCCAAGTTTACCTCTGAGGGTGGGATAGCTAATGGGCTATCCTCCTTTGCAGGGCCTCATCTGTCAGTTGATTCACCTGGGGGCTGGGTCAGGAGAGTTGTCCTTAGGGGCGTCTACTTACCCACTACTCCAGCTGCTGATCCATTATGGAGTCCAGTTACTGGAACATTTCTGGCTCTTTTGACTTTTTCAAGCTCACAGTGTTGTATCCTGTTTCCATTCCTTTTCTGATTCTCAGTCACCTAAGATCAGAAATGAAGAAACAGAGCAAAGAAAGAAGAGAGCAGCACCAAAGGTTCAAGGTCATGTGGAAGCTGGGTGGAGAGATAATGCAGCTGCCGTGGGCATCATCATCAAGGCACTGTGCTAAGTGCTGGGAGTACAAAGAAAGGCAAAAGACCGTTCCTGTGTTCAAGGAGCTTACAGTCTAAAGGGAGAGACTGCCAGCAAACAAATATATACAAGTAAGTGTGTACAAGATAAACAGGAAATAATTAACAGAGAGGAGGCACTAGAAATTTAAAAGGTGGGGAAAGGTTTCCTATAGAAAATGGAATTTTCGTTAGGATTTAAAGGAAGCCAGAGAGGCCAGAAGGTGGAGAGGAGGAATTCCTGCATTCCAGGCAGAGAAAAGGCCCAGAGCGGAGAGATGCAATGTCCTGTTCACAGAACAGCGCGGAGGCTGGTGTTACTGGATCCAACAGCCCTTGAGGAGATACGAGGGGTAAGAAGCCTAGAGAGCAGTGTGAGACCTGGGTCATGAAGGGCTTTGAATGCCAAACAGAAGATTTCGTATCTGACCCTCATGGTGATAGGGAAGTGCTGGCATTTATTGAGTAAGGAGCTGACATAGTCAGACCCACGCTTTAGGAAAATCACATTGGTGGTTGAATGGAGGATAGATTGAAGTGGGGAGAGAATTGTTAACCAGCAAACATTGCTACTGCTGCTACTCCCCCCCCCCCCCCCACATAGATACACACACATATATACACAGACACACACAGACACAGACACACACAGAGACACACACCTGCAGGCTCTCACTATTTTCTCTTCCTCCTTACTTGAAAATCATCAGGGAACATTTATCCCTTTGAATCTTTTGTGTGCATGCTCAGTTTGGGCTCAGCATCCAGGAAACAGTTGGAGTATATGTGCACACGCTCCAAAAACAGGAGGGAAAAGACCCCTCCATCACTGAATTCTGGAAGCAGGCTCAGCCAGCTTCCACAGATTGAGAGTAGACAGAGGACTGTGCATCTTCCAAGGACTCGACCCTCCATGGCCAGTCTCCCTGTTATATCTACTTTAAGCTGCTTTCCTTCAAACTTATACCTTGACAGTGACAGATTTTAGCAGTCCTAGCCTTGTAACATTTTTTTGCCTGGGTTCCTTTTGGCCCTCTCGCAAAACTGCTACCTTCATATTCAGACACTTCAGTCTCTCATTGACACTCATCAGGGGACTATAGCAATAGCCTTCTAATTGGTCTCTGATTTTAAAGCTACACTGACTCTTTTAGTGACCATGTCACTCCCTTGCTCAAAGACCTTCAATAGCTCACTGTGTCCTTTAGGATCAAATATAAACTTTTTGGCTTGGCACTTGAGGCCTTCTACAATCTGACTCCCTCCTACCTTTCAGGCTTATTTCATATTATCCCCTCTTTATTCATTATATTCCAACTCAGCTGGAGTGGTTGGAACTCTCTCCCTCTTCCAATGAACATATTTACTTATTTGTGAACATTCTGTATTCCCAAGTAGTATGGAAGTTACTTGAAGGAAGGTAGAGTTTCATTTTTGTCTTTGTACCCCCAGCACCAAGCAGAGTACCTTGTACACAGCAGGCACTATATACATATACTACGTATACCTAATACATGTTTGTTGGACAGAGCAGAACTGAAGGTGCTGGACAAGCTGACCTTATGGGGGCTGCATTGCACTGGAATAATTTATATCCAAGCAAATGATTAATAGACTAGTCAGTCTAGACACAGGGGTGGAGAAACTGTGGCCTCAAGGGCATATGCGGCCCTCTAGATCCTCAAGTGCTGCCCTTTGACTGAACCCCAATTTGTTCTGTGAAGTTTGGCTTCAGTCAAAGGGCTGCACTTGAGGATTGAGGGGGCTACATAGGGCCTCGAGGCCGCAGGTTACCCACCCCTGATCAGAAGTTCCAGAATTTAATTCTTGTATGTCTGTCTTTAATCTCCATTTCTATCATTGCATAGGTAGGTAGCATTGAATGAGAGAAGTATTCAAACTACATGCATGTAGTACATGTATGATGCCATTGTGAGGTTTTGAGCAGAATAGTAACATGATGAAAATAAGCGCTAAAAGCAGACTAAGCTGAGGGTGGTTTGTGTGCAGTGTAGATTGGATAGGGGTAGGACTAAAGGCAAAGATATCACCTAGAAAACTCCTCTAGGATCTTTTTTAAAAAGATTCTATTCTATTCTATTTTTATTTTGTTAAAAAATTTCTAGTTGTATTTTAATCTGTCTGGAGGACACTAGAGAGTGGTCTAGTGTTTGCCTCTTCTGGTCTAGAATATGACCTTTAAAGGTCCTTAGAACTAAAAACAAAAATCTATGGCTAACTGATTTCCTGTGGGTTAAAATATGTTGAGAAGCTACTCTCTTCAAAAGGGGATGGACTCAGCTTTCATCAATGAGAAGCATTCCAAGGCTCAAATATAGTTCCAGGCTAACATTCTTAAGTTTAAGAGCCCTCAATACCTCCCCCCATAATGTTTCCACTGACTGGAGGATCATTTTCACATTCCTTAACTTGGCATTCTAATCTATTCACAATTTAGTCCAACTTCATTTTCTAGTCCCATAGCTTTCCCTTCAGGAACTTTCTACTCCAGCCAAAGTGGGTTCCTCATTACATCCCTGATCATGCCACACACATTTATAGGACACTAGGATTTACATTACAGATCTTGAAAAGGAGTCGCTCATAGAATCATAGGTCAAAAGGAACCCCTGAGGCTATCTAATCATAGCACCATAAATCTAGGGTATTATAGATTGAGAATTGGAAAGGATCTGAGAGGTCTCCTGGTTTTAAAGCCTTCTATGACCCGGTCTTAACCTAACTCTCTGGTCTTCTTCAACCTTATTCCCATCTATATATTCTATGATCTAGTAGCTCTGGTCTCCTCATTGTTTCTTACACACCAGAGTCCTAACTAAAATCCCATCTTCCACAGGAAGTCTTTCTCAACCACTCTTATTTATAGTGTTTCCCCCTCTTATTTTTTTTTCCAGTATATCCTACATATAACTTGTTTTTTGTGTCCCCCATTAGATCCTGAGCTTCTTGAGGCCCTCTATGATCTTGCTCTATCCAACATCCTCTTCTTTTTTCTCATCTTATATCTTTCCTCACTCTTCTGCTACCTATGGAAATGTTCAATTCTCACTTACCCAATAGTGTATTAAAAAAGGCAAAAACCACCTCTCCCCTGACCTCCACATAACTATCATTCTATGTCTCTCCCTGCCCTACCCTATCCCTTTCCCAGAGAAATTTCCAGGAAGATTATGGTATACTGGATGTTTCTTATTCCTTTCCAGCCACTCACTCCTTCCTCCTCACAATCTAGCTTCTGACACCACCACTTAATTACCAAATCCAGTGGCTTTTCCCCAGTACTCAACCACTTTGAGTTTCTTTCATCACTTAAAAGTATTGGCTAAGCTTTCATTCAGGAAAAAAAAAGTCCTGTATTTGAAGTCACAGGTCCCTGGTTTAAAATAGGGGTATACTAGAACCAGCTCTCACTACTTGGAAGTGCCGATTCTTATATTTTCCATGTGATCATCATTGCATGATTTTCTATGTAAGCATTTATACCTCAGAAATCAGCAATGGCTTCAAATCAGGGCTTAAGTCATTGTTTCATTGATTAGCTTGATTTAAGAAAGTGTTAATGATTCAATTAAAGCTTAAAAGTGTATGAGAAATGGGGTAGTTAGGTGGTGAAATGAAAAGAGCACCAACTCTGGAGTCAGGAGGACCTGAGTTCAAATCCTGCCTCAGACTCTTGATGTTTACTAGCTGTGTGACATTGGGCAAGTCTCTTAACCCTGTTTGTCTTGCCTCCCCCCTCCAAAAAAACAGAAGTGTATTAGCATACAACTTTCCCTCCCCCCCCCCCCAGAAATCCCAGTTGTTAACCATTTATCAGCCCATCTTTGTACTGCTCTATAAATACAGCTTGAGTTCAGCTGGAGTGCAGAAGAAGGCTCAGGGAATGAAGTCATCCCCACAACAGAGGCCTGGTAACTATAGGCTAATAATTATGATAATAACTGGCATTTATATAGCATTTTAAGGCTTTCAAAGTATTTTATATCCATTATCTCACTTGAACCTTACAGCACCCTTGGTTCAATTCCTGACTCTAACCCTGACTGGCTCCAAGTGCATAGGAAAGTCACTTTCCCTTCTCTGGGTCTCATTTTACCATTTGTAAAAATGAAGACATTGGACTTGACTTCTAGGGTCCCTTCTGACTCTTTACCTAAGAAGTCATGATCCTCTTTCCTCCCTTGTCTTCCAGCCCACTGCTATTTCCTGGTTCTCCACTTACTTGTTTAACAACTCCTCCATCTTCTTTTTCTTTGATCCATCATTCTCTTACCCCATAAGCTTGAGTGTCCCCCAAGGCTCTTTCATCATCTTCTCTCTAAACTTTCCCCTCCTTTCTACTTCCTTATTTCTACTGATGGCACCACCGTCTTCCCAATGACCCAGGGGCTTAAGACTTTTAAGTTGTTTTTGACTCTCTCTCTCTCTCTCTCTCTCTCTCTCTCTCTCTCTCTCTCTCTCCCTCTCCCCATCCCACTATTCTCCTATCCAATCGTAAGCCAAATACCTCCCAAACCCTTACACTATCCACATACTTGCTACTGTCCTAATGGAGGCCTCCACCCTCTATTGTGTTGTTCAGTCATTTTTGAATCATGTCTGGCTCTTCATGACCCCATTTGGTGTTTTCTTGGCTGAGATACTGGAGTGGTTTGCCATTTCCTTCAGCTCATTTGACAGATGAAGAAACTGAGGCAAACAAGGTTAAATGGCTTGCCCAGATAATAAGTATCTGAGGTCAGATTTGAACTGTGGAGATTTGAACTCCATGCCTAGCATTCTATTCTCTGCACCACCAGCCTTGTAACAGATTTCCCTATTTCGCATCTTTTTGTCTCTGATTCATTCCTCACTCAGATACCAAAAGAGCATTTCTAATGTTTTGGTGTAACAGTATTTCTTTCTTACTCAGAAACCTTCAATGGCTCCCTATTACCTCTAGGCAAACCCCTTAGTCTCTCATTTAAGGACCTCCACAATCTGGTCCTAATCTATCTTTTCAGCCTAACTTCATGCACTTCTCCTTTACATACTCTAAAACCAGTCAACTAAGACTGTTCTAGCTCTTTTCCAGCCTCATTCTGCCTTCTCCCACATGCAGACATTTATACAGGCCTTGTCCCCATGCCTAGGATATACTCTCTTCTCATCCCATCTGTTGAAATTTTCCTCTTCCTTCAAGGCTCAGCTCATGTCACCTCTTTCGTGAAGCCTCCATGATTTCCCTCAGACAAAGGATTTGTCCCTTATCAAATTTTTCTAGCATACTTTGTCTAAATCTTTTGTTTGTCCTTTTCATAGTCTACCCAGTATTATACTAAGGATCACAGATTTAGAGCTAAAAGAGCTAAGATCTCATTTTACATATAAGGACACTGAGGCATAGAAAGATTAGTGACTTGGGGCAGCCAGGTAGCACAGCAAATGGAAGCACTGGCTCCAGTGTCAGGATGACCTAGGGATCAAATCCAGGCTCAGACACTTAGCACCCACCAGAAACACCTGGCCGTGTAACCTTGAGCAAGTTACTTAACCCCAATTGTTTAGGGGAGGCCAGGTGGCTCAGCGAGTAAGAGCACCGGCTCCAGTGTTGGGATGATCTGGGGATCAAATCTGGGCTCAGACATTCAGCACCACACCCAGAAATAACTGGCCCTGTAACCTTGAGCAAGTCACTTAACCCTGATTGCTTTTAAAAAAAAAAAAAGAAAGATTAATGACTTGCCCAGATCTGAACTGTGTCTAAGGATGTGATTTGATTGATATGTGTATGTCTTCTTCCTATTATATTGTAAACCCCTTTAATATGAAAAAAAGGTGTGGATTTGTGTTGTTGTTGTTTTTAAGTGCATCAGGCTTACTCTGTCCTGTTAGGATTGCCCTCACACACAGGCCATCTATGTAACATGACAAGAGGTCCCAAGCAGGCCCACACAGCTCTGACACATCTCCTTTAATGGCTCCTAAAACCCCACCACTAACATTTCATACCTTCGGATTAAACATTGCTATTTCCTATGAGGGGTGTCTTTTAAAATGCAAGACCTACTGGGAAAGATATCTCATTTCTAGGAAAGAGAGCAGGAAGGGCAAAGTCCTAGAACAGGGGTGTGGCCTCAAGGCCCTCAAGTGCTGCCCTTTGACTGGGTAGGGCCGCACTTGAGGACCTAGAGGGCCACAGGTTCCATACCTTGGCCCTAGAAAGACAAGTATCTGTGACTTGATACTTTAGCTGAGGAACTTCTCACTTCTCCTGATATGTTTCTAGCAGTTACAACTATTTCTCTCACAGTGAGTCTCCTTACTTCTTGAGCTGTTATCTGCTTCAATCATGTAACTAATTTTTTTTTTTTTGCTTTTTGGAGGGCAATTGGGGTTAAGTGACTTGCCCAAGGTCACACAGCTAATTTTTGTGTTAAGTGTCTGAGGCTGGATCCGAACCCAGGTCCTCCTGACTCCAGGGCTGGTGCTCTCTTCACTGTGCCACCTAGCCGCCCCCAATCAAGTAATTTTGTTTGTTGGGGGAGATAGATTAAAATAATATAAGGTGGTGATGGAAAATAGCTACCATTATATAGAACCCATTATATACCAGGCACTGGGCTAAGCACTATCTGACTTTCTTAAAACTCTTTTTGGCCAAGAAAATTAAAAAAAAATGTTTTTCCAAAATATTTTTAAAATTTTAAATTTAAACATAAGAACTTTACACAATAAGAAAAAAAAGAAACATATTATAAACTTAAATGCAAAATAAAAAAAAGTGTTGCTATGTGCACAGCAGAATGTAAGACAGGATTTAAAATTTGCAGCAATACACTTCCATTTCAAGAAAGCTAGGGCAGCTAGGTGATGCAGTGAATAGAGCACCAGCCCTGGAGTCAGGAGGACCTGAGTTCAAATCCAGTTTCAGATACTTGACACACTTACTAACTGTGTGACCTTGGGCAAGTCCCCTAACCTCAATTGCCTTGCCTTCCCCTCTCCAAAAAAAAAAGCCTATATAATAAATACTAGGCATTGTGTTCAGAGCTGGCCATCTCTTCTTTTTTTTTTTTTTTCTTTTAAAGCAATCGGGGTTAAGTAACTTGCTCAAGGTTACACAGCCAGTTATTTCTGGGTGTGGTGCTGAGTATCTGAGCCCAGATTTGATCCAGGTCATCCTAACACTGGAGCCGGTGCTCTCACTCACTGAGCCACCTGGCTGCCCCTAAGCAATTGGGGTTAAGTAACTTGCTCAAGATTACACGGCCAGGTGTTTCTGGGTGGGTGCTAAGTGTCTGAGCCCGGGATTCGATCTCCAGGTCTTCTCAACACTGGAGCCAGTGCTCTTACTCACTGTGCTACCTGTGCCTGGCCGCCTGGCCATCTCTTCTTTTCTTCCTTGTAGGTTTTCTTTTGTTCTCTGCTGTCTGTTCACTTTGGTTTTTTTTCCCCCACTTTCTATCCCTCCTCCCTCAAGAAGGCTACAATTAATCGCAGATATATTTCTATGTATACATACATATGCACATATATATAGACATAAACACACACATACATATACATATATACACATACATGCATATATATACATATATTTAGATATCTATAATCATGCTCATATATAGATGTATACATTCATATGCATTTTTGTAATACAATATTATACTTTTTTGTCTTCTGTTTCTCTGATGGTGGCTTCTTTCATAAATCTGAGTCTTTCAGGGCCAAAAAATTCTGACAGTTTGTTAAGGCTAAGGAAACGCTATCAGAATCATTTCTAAGCAGCCAGGACTGTGGTATGCTTATATAAAGTTATTCCTTCCACATCACAACTTTCCCCATCACTGTTTCAATATATCGCAGGTCAGCATAAGAAATTAAATGGGACTTTTGGGAGAGTTTTGCAAAAGCCACAAATGACACATAAAGGCCAGCAGATGACACAGAAAAAGTTTAGACTCTCAGAGATGCATAAAATATAGCTTATAAATACCATAATAATTCAGATTTCTTCTCTGGTATGAGAGGAGAACCAAAATATTTCACCTGGATTTTCCAGTCGTGGTGTGCTGTGCCCCTGTGATAGTAATGGCAATTAAAGATTCCCCTGTATTGGCTTGGTTTTCAAATTGATTGTGTTAAAACCCAGAGTTTGTTAATCCCACCTGTGGGATGGGCTTGTTGATGTGAAAAGAAAGTCCTGAACTGGGAGGAGCTGGTGATGTAGATTTGGAAAGACACTAGAGAGAGGCGGAAGATCTTTTTGGAAGCAGCACCTCGTGGAGAGAGAGAGACTAAGAGAATTGCTGGTGGCCGCTTTGAATTGCCCTGGACTTTTGAGACCTGCCCCCTGAGCTGCCAAGGACTGAGGAGACATGGCTGTTTTGCTGGTACTTTGTCTGTCTGTTTTGATGTTGTTTTGCCAGATTTGTCCACTGGTGAAAGACAGTCCTTTTGTTGAAGAAGTCCTGGAACCTGGCTGTTCGCTAGGAAGCCCTGAGACTGTCCTGCAGACAGAGAGTGAATACTGTCCACTGGTGAGGGACAGTGCTGTTGTTGCAGGGGTCTGGAGACTGTCCTGCAGACAGAATGAATACTGTCCACTGGTGAAGGACAGTGCTGTTGTTGCAGGGGTCTGGGAGCCTTTCTGTTGGTTCAGAAGCCCTGAAGAAGGATTTTCTTGTTGTATGTTTACAGAAATCCTGGGAGCGGGCTTTGCTAATGTGTTCAGGGGTTCTAGGACTGTTCTACAGACAGAGGATGAATTCATGAAGGGACTGGCAATGTATCTTATGGCCTTGCTAAGCCTTGTCTCCCCAGGAACTAAGATTGCTGAGAACTTGCCTCGTGTCAAGATGAAGAAAAGACCTCCATTTGGGTATTAAGTGCTGTGCTTAAACTTGATGTAACTCTGGGGTAGATTCAATTGTGATCCAGGGGTGGGGAACTTTTGACCTTATGTTTGGAAACTAATCTCCATTTGAGAAGAGGGGCTTTGTGGTGGACTTAATTAAGGTATAGCCTAGGGGTGGAGAAGTATTTAGAACAGGGACTTTGTAATTGATTGAATGATTGGAAGGTCCTGGGGTGGGGTAGTACTTGGAGATTATTTAATCACACTTAGTAAATGCTGTATTTTGAATGATGTCATGTTTTGATCTTCTCTGTTCTTGGTTTGTCACTGAATAAAATAGAGAGCACCTATGCTGGTATTTTGAACCTGGGAAGTTGCCTTTCTCTTGGCATTACATTACAGCCCCTAACCCCTGAGATGCAGAAGGGATAACTGCAGATCATAGCTAATGACCGTGAGCTATCAGAAAAGTATATTCAATGATCTCTAAGGTCCTTTTCCTGTTTGTGGGTATCATGGATTCCTTTGACAATCTGATAAAGCTTATTTTTAAGTAATCAAAGGGAATGCTAAATTTCTGTTCAGTTAGTGAAAATAAAGATGCATCTTTTCCCCTCTCCAAGATCACATGTCTGTGGGCCCCCTTGGATGGGAAGCTTTGATCTAGTCCAATCCCCTCATTGGAAATTGAGGTTTAGTAAGTTTAATTCTTGTCTAAGATCATCTACAGATGGTAAACAGCAGAGGCAGCTTGTTAAGTTGAGTTTGACTCTTCGAGACCCCTATTTGGGGTTTTCTTAGCAAAGTTACTGGAGTGGTTTGCTATTCCTTCTCCCACTCATTTTATAGATGAGGAAACTGAGGCAAACAGGGTTAAGTGACTTGTCCAGGGCCACACAGCTGGTAAGTGTCTGAGGCCAGATTTAGACCCAGGAAGATGAGTCTTCCTGCCTCCAGCCCTAGGGCTCTATCCACTGTGCCACCTTGATGCCCTAGCGAGTCACTATTGGAGTCCAAATTCTCTGGTTCCAAATCAGATGCTCCTTCTGCTTTACTTTCTAACCTCTAGGTGATTTTGACTCTTGGCAGTTTGGCTCTCATCCTGACTTTTCATTTCTCTACCTGTCTTCTCTGAGGGCTGTCAGCATGACAAAAAGAGTTGGGGAGAAAGAGTAGAAGGGGGAGAGAAAAAAATACCTAACCATTAGCCTCAGAAATAAATGGGTAAGCATAAGCACAAGTTATTCTTTTTGCCAGGTTTACAGCAGTTAAATAAAAATAAACTGAGTTGAGAATAGAATTGTTAACACAAGAATGGTGTACTAACTTGTGAAATGTGAATGTTCATTCAGCCTGGCATAAAGATAGCCTAAGAAGGAATAGGACTTAGAGTAGCCAAGCTTACCCCCCACTTAACTCATTGCAGACAGTATAGAGCACAGGACTGAGACCTAGATATTGCTTCACCTATCACAGTTGTTCCTATAGGCTTAAAGTAGGAACCCCTTTAGGGTAACTAGGTAACTCCATAGATAGAGTGCCAGGCATGGAATCAGGAAGAACCGAGTTCAAATGTAGCCTCAGACACTTCCTAGCTGTGTGATTCTGGGCAAGACACTTAATCCTGTTTGCCTCAGTTTCCTCATCTGTCAAATGAGCTGGAGAAGGAAATGACAAACCACTCTAGTATCTCAACCAAGAAAACCCCAAACGGGGTCACAGAGAGTCAGGCACAACTGAAACAGCTGAACAACAAAAGGGACTCTTTAGCTTAATGGAAATAAATTAGTTAGCCTGGATACTTTACTCCCAATATTTCTGCTGCTCTAGAGAATTTTTCCTTTTTGATATGGAGCCCTGAGATGAGAGAATAGAAATCAGAATAATCAGTTCCCTCCTTTGGCCTTCTCTGTCACCCAGACTCAATTACCTCAAGCTTCAGGGGAGGTGAAAGGTCTATGGGATGAGGCCAGCAGAGGGACCTTGGTCCTTTTGCAAGACATGAAAGCACATGACCTGTGGTTTTGAGGAAAGCACAGCCTCTCTGGGTCTCAGGTTACTCATTTGAAATTGAGCTAGGTTTGAGCTAACTGGCCTAAACCTCTGCTCCTACTGCTATCTTTTGTTTTATGTTCAGGTCTCCAGCCCCTGGCACAATAATAGGTGTTTAATAATTGTTGAATTGAATTAAATTGAATCGAAGATCTGAGACAAAGAGGAAAATGGCCAAGAAGGGTAGACAGGCAGGCTCCATTTCCTTATCCATCCCCATCCCCCCAGACACTTCTGATCTCTTTCTGAGAACTAGGGAACCACATCTCCCCACTCCACAATCAAGCTCCAGGTTCAGTCAAGCATGCGTTAGATGGAGAAATGTGAGGCAGGCAGTAGGGCATGCCTAAGCCCTATTTCATGCCTGAATTCCCAGGTTAAAGGGTCTGGTACAGAAAGTAAAGGAAAATCTTAGGAAAACATTTCTGTAACTTTTCGATGCAACCACCAGATGGCTTCCCTTTGAAAAAAGACAACCCTGGCCTGTACTTCTGCAGCACCGAAGGAGACCTGGCTTGTTTCAACAGAATCTTTAAAAGGCAGTCTGTGAAATGGTGCCAAATGGGATTCTATTCAGCTTTTAAAGTCCTTTTTCCCTCCCCTTTGCAATCATTCTGCACTTAAGGTGGTTCTCAAACCAATCCCAGTCTTTCTCTGGGGACTTCTGCAAAGTACTTATTATGTATTAGAGTTTGCTGTTTGAGCCTTCTCTTTGTGCCTTTCTCCCTACCCTCACCCTGCCCAGATTCCACCAGAATCTCCCCTTCTCCCTATCCTTCTTATTAGTGCTTTCTTCATCTTTCTCTTTCCATACTGAGTGCTGATCCCCCCATCCCCATGGGAGGAAGTTTGGTATACTCACTCCTTTGTGATTCTTGGGCCCATCTTCCTCTTCCAAATGGTTGTGGGCTAGGATCTTTTAGGCCTCTTCCTATCTCTTCCCCACATAGCCAATTACATTGCTTTGATGAATAGGGGCATTGCTAACTGTAACCAATCTGATAAGATTGCTCCTGCTCCTGCCATTGACTCTTACAGACCACCAGGCCTTACCATCTTTCCTGCTTCTACATCCTCCAGACTCCTGGGCATTCCCATGTACCTGCCAATGTACCCTAAGAACCCCTGGGCCTTGCCCTTCAACCTTCAGCTAAAGCCTTTTAGACTTGCTGTCTCCCCCCAATTAGAATAAGAGTTCTTTGAAAGTAGGCACAATATTGCTTTTCTATCTTTAGTCCCAGTAATTAATTAGCACAACCATAAATGCTTTTTCCTCTCTCCATCTCTCCTTCCTTCCTTCCTTCCTTCCTTCCTTCCTTCCTTCCTTCCTTCCTTCCTTCCTTCTTTCCTCCCTTCCTCTAGACTGTAGGATCCATGAAGGCAGGGACTGTGTCTTAGATAAATTTAGTATCTTTCCCAGAGCCTAACCCAGTGTTTTTCCCACTTAATAACACACATTTTTAATAATAGCATTGGCTAATTTTTCACAAATAATGAAGGCTAAACAAATGTCTATTGAACACATGAATTAATCTTTCATGGAGTTGCTGCCCTCCATTCTAAATTCTGATGTCTAGAGGGGAAATAGCAGAGTCATTTTGGGCTGGTGTCACTGAGGCAGGGCTGGCTTTGAATTGAGTCAGAGCAGTCCCATCCTACTGGGGCTGCTGCCAGGTTCTGGGCATTTTACTTTTTAAATTACATTTTTATTTTTTTAATCAACAAGTATTTATTTTCTCCACATCCAATCTCCCTTCCACTTCCCTTCCCCATCAAGAAAGAAAAAAAAGAAAAACTAAACTCTTGTAACAAATATGTTTAGTCAAGCAACTCAAATTCCCTCATTATCCATTTCAAAAAAATGTTTGTATTATTCTTCACCCTAACTTCATGACCTTTCTCTCAGGAGGTATGCCACACACTTGGTCATCAGTCCTCTGGAATCATGGTTAATTACTGTTTTTATCAAAATTTTTCACACTTTTTCAAAGTTGTTTGTTGCCACTAATTGTTCTCCTTGTTCTGCTCACTTTGCTCTGCAACAATTCATACAGGTCTTCCCAGATTTCTTTGTAACTTCCGTTTTCATCATTTTCTGAAACTCTCTCCAGCATTTTAACAACTTGCCTTTATGTAGCACTATGGTTTGGCAACATACTTTCCTTACAGCCCCTGTATGAAGTAGGAGATGCAAATTTTGGTATGCCCATTGTATCCTGATCTCAGTTTCCTCATCTGTAAAATGAAACTAATAAAAGCAACTCATGAGTTTGTTGTGACAATCAAATGAGTACTTTGTAAAACAAAGTGCAATGTAAAGACTAGTTAAGAGCATTTGGGGATGTGGCCAAAAATCCTCCTTGTTCATTCCCCACCCCTTGCCCCCCACCTTCCCCCCCAAATTATCTTTAACCGGAGTACATCTTCTTACTTCAGTCCTGGTCTTGGTAAAGCAGGAATAACTTACTTTAAATTGAGTTTTGTTGTTGTTAATTTGTTTTTCAGAACTGTTCAACTCTGTGACCCCATTTGGGGTTTTCTTGACAAGAGACTGGAGTGGTTTGCCATTTCCTTCTTCAGCTCATTTAACAAATGAGAAAACTTAAGACAAACAGGGTTAAATGCCTTGTCCAGGGTCACACAGCTAGTAAGTGTCTGAGGTGTCAAGATATTAGGAGACACCCTATTTTCCAGAGCTAAGGCCCAGCAAGCAAGCTGTGCCCTGAGCTTGGCATACCAACAATCCTTTGCACTCACTCTCTGGATCATCTCATCCTCTGGCAAAGTCACATAATTATTGTATTTCTTTGACCTGCATAAGGTGTTGTCTGAGCCTGGACAAGCACCAGACAAGCTCAGACAAATTCTGGTCATGAAGTCCTGCTATTAATCCAATTTGTCATATTGTTGCTGTTACCCATAGTTGTAAGGGCTACAGCTGACTACACAACCATTGGTATAAATATTAAAATCTTCACACACTGCCTTGGGTAAGGTCAGGACCCCAGAACATGTTTCTAATCTCCCTGCTTCCTTTTTTTTTCTTCCATTTTTCAAATGCTTTATTAACTTCTGATTTGCATAATTAATTTCCACCAGATTTTGAGTTACAAATTTTCTCCCTGTTTTTCCCCTACCCACCACCCCAGAAAAGCAGTCCCACAGGATATCCCCTCCTCCAATCTGCTTTCTCCCATATCTTCTCCTGTACCCCTTTAGACTTTTTCAGTGGGGCATGGCGGATCTCTATGCTCCAGTGCCTGTATATCTTCTTTACCAATTACATGTAAAATAGTATTAATAATAGTATATATGTATATATAATTTTAAACATTTGATTTTAAAACTTTGAATTCCAGATTCATTCCCTTCCTTCCTTGTCACCTACCCTTACTGGGAAGATAAGCAGTTCAGTATAGGTTGTACATGTGTAGCTAAGGCAAAACATTGACATAGTAGATATATTGTAAAAGACTGACTATATTTCCCTCCCTCCTATACCACCACCCACTTGTTCTATTCTCTACTTTGATCCTGTCCCTTTTCAAAAGTGAGTGCTTCCAACTTCCCCCCCCCCCCCCAGCCTGCCCTCCTTTCCTTTATCCCACCTCTCATCCCCTTCCCCCTACTCTTCTGTAGGGTGAGATATCCTATTTAATGTGTATTTCATTTCCTCCCTGAGCCAAATTCAATGAGAATAACATTGACCCATTCCCTTTTGCCTTCCTATTCTTCCCCTCCATTGTAACCCTTTACCCTTGCCTCTTCTTTATGAGATAGTTTACCCCATTCTGTCTCTCTCCATCTCCTCTCATTATATTCCTCTCTCACCTCTTAACTTCCCCTTTTAAGTATCATCCCTTTCTATTAAATTGATCCTGTGCCCTCTATCTATGTATACCTGTAACCATATATACACACATTCACACATGTATTCATACGCCTGTATACCCTCTGATATAGACATATATATATTTCTATTCCCTTCAACTATTTTCATACTGAGAAAAGTTTCATCAGTTACAATTGATTTTAAAACTTTAAAATGATCATTTTTACATGTAGGAATGTTAATAGTTCAACTTTGATCAGTGGCTTATGATTTCTTTTCCCTGTTTACCTTCTCAAACTTCTCTTGCTTCTTGTATCTAGATGTCAAATTTTCTATTCAACTCTGGTTTTTTTCATTAAGAATGCTTGAAAGTCCTCTATTCCACTGAATGACCATATTTTCTCCTGAAACATGATACTCAGTTTTGTTGGGTAGGTGATTCTTGGTTTTAATCTTAGCTCCTCTGCCCTCCAGAATATCCTATTCCAGGCCCTTCGATCTCTCAGTAGAAGCTGCCAGATCCTGGGTTATCCTGATTGTGTTTACACAATATTCAAATTGTTTCTTCCTGGCTGCTCATCATATTCTCTCCTTGATCTGGGAATTCCGGAACCTGGCTATAATATTCCTCAGTGGGAGGTTAGCTTCTTTTTATCATTTTGTGGGTTCTGCAGCTCCAGAGTTTGTTTAGAGTCCCCTTTTACATGGATTAGGGAAGGTGGAAGCTGGAGCCCGGCGGAGGCACTGCTTCTACTCTGCCATCTTGACTCTGCCCCCTCTCCCTGCTTCCTTCCAAGCCTTTTCCCTCACTTTGAAATTAAACTTCTGTTTGATTTCTGCCTCACCTTTTTGTAGCCTACTCTGTTGATTGGCACATGCTAAGCACTACATTATTATTATTATTTCTTTAATTGAATGTAATTGTTCCATGTCCAATAACTCTAAAATGAATTGAAAATGTCAAAGGTAATAAGATTAATGATTTTTTATATGGGATAATTTTAGAAAAGCAATTGATGTCATCTGAAGTTACATGATATTGTTTGTGTTATTATTATATTTCTAAATTCTCTTATATTGTGAATTTTGAGAGACCATTGTAACAGAAATTCTGTTAACAAAACAACTTTCTAATCTGGATACTATTACACATGAATTGGGCTTTTAAGAGGATGTAATAAAAATAGATATTTGAAAACTGTTAAATATTTAATGAGTTATATTTTGTTATAAGACAGATAATAATAATAATAAATAGCAAATTTTCATTGGAAATTCTTGGCTATTATGAAAGTGTATGTGGTGGTTTAAAGATGTAGCTTCAACATATTAATGATGAGTCAACTATAATGTATTTGCTGTATGTCTAAAGCCCCAGGATATCAGTAGTTTTACTTTATAAATAAAGGTTAGTGAAATTTTTCTTTTTATGGTAAAAATTCTTCAGACCATTAGTTTACTATTGTTTTGAACTTTGATTATAGGAAATAATTGTCTGAATTGTCATGAAGCAAACAGTAGAAAATGGTGTGTGCTACAGTATGGAACTGCTAAAGGTGGATGTCTGTGCCTGGGAAAAGTCCTAGGGATGATTTTGGCATGGCCCAAGATAGGCTCCATCTGAACCTATTGTGCTATTTCCTTTCTGAAAAGGAAATTTCCCTACCTGGTTAATCCTGAGCCTTGCTTTTGATACCCTGTGACTACACAATTGGCTGTCAGATATAACTCATGCCTGGAATCAAACAGATCTAAGGGAGTTTTTCCCTCTGTTATGATATATGACATTGTTATAACTATATCCCTCTTTTTCTTTTTTTTTTTTTTTTGCCTTTTGGAGGGCAATTGGGGCTAAGTAACTTGCCCAAGGTTACATGGCTAGTTTGGGTTTTTTTGTGTGTGTGTTAAGTGTCTGAGGTCGGAACTGAACTCAGGTCCTCCCAACTCTGGGGCCTGCACTTTTACTCACTGCGCCACCTAGCCACCCCTCTCTTTTTCCTTTTATAGCAATTTCTATAATCAAGAAGTTTTGTAAGTACAATACTAGATCTATTAAATAGATTGATCCTGGAACATCTCTGAGTTACTGTAAAAGGATGCAAGTATGAACATCTTACAATTTTAACCTGTATTTGCAGCCAAATTATAATAAAGGGATGATATCCTCCTAGGGGAAAATGATTAGACAAAGTAACGACACAAAAATGTAATGTAGAATGTTTTTTAAATGAATGTAATAGAATAACACAAAGATGTAATATAGAAAGTTTTCTAAATGAATGGAATAGTAAATTTTGAGAAAAGCAACAGGATTAGACTGTTTTCTCTAAGAACAATATATAGACATATAAGATTGGTTTCCAAAATTTATCTGTCATGGAAATTCAAGCTTTGAGTATGTTTTAGTAATAAGTTCTCAAAATTGGATTAAGGATTTTACACATAAATTTTGTTGGTAATGGTAAAGAAAGTGAAACTATTTTCCCATTTTAAGTTGTCTGTCTGATAATCTTCAAGGGCAGAAGAGTTCATTTTGCAGTTGGACCCTCATAAATTTTTAAAAGATTCTCATATCAGGGACAGGATTTAGGTAAGGACAGAAATAGCAAATTGTATATAAAATGAAATTCTCTGGTTTCAAGATTGAAGAATCAAATTTACTAAATTGTATTAAGTCAGAATTATCTAAGAACCTATAGATTTGGAACCAGGGAAGCAGAATCCCCATTAAAGCTGTCCTGAGAATAAAAACCTATTGTCCAAGAAAAGCTATCTAGGGACCAGATAACTACATGAGACATCTGGGACTCAAAATATACTGGCTAAATGGACATTGAGAATGGGTTACTAGGATTCAAGGAGACTTGATGCCAATTAACATTGGTGATAACTATTACATTGCACAGCTCTTTAGTTTCAGGATGTTTGTTTAAGTTTTCTTGGTTACCTCAGTGATGTGTAAATCTCTCTCCTACTAGTCCATTGTGAGCCCTCTAAGTAATTTGATCTGTAATGTGGCATTGATGTGACCTGATTAATGTAATTATGATTATGAATTTATGACAGACTTTGTTGCATTGTTTGAACCTAGCCCTGTGTGGCTGGGAAACTAGACCATCTCTATTTGCCCTCACTCAAGGACCTATGTTATGCTGACCAGAAACTCAGATTCAAAGATTGATGAAAGGAGTTTTCTTACAATTGTCAATAAATCATTATTTCTAAGGGTCCCTATCACATCCTTCTGACTGCTACCACAGATGTCAGACTTGTGGATGTGTACTCTTAGATCATCTGAAGAAAGCTCTTGCTCCTGAGGGGACAGCAGAAACCTCCAGGAATCTCAAGGTTTGTCTAGTATGGACCTGGAAGCAGCTAATACCCTGATGAGACAGCTCTCATTCTGGATGAGGACCGTCCTTTTCCCTTTTGTTATGTATCCAACCACCAAGGCCCAGATTTAAGTGTGTGTTGACATTTTCTTCCTCTACATTCTTGCCTCCTTCCCCTTTTCTGCTTGCAAGCAGACAATGGCTAGCAATGATAACTGGGTCACTCTTCCCTAATAGGTCTCCTCAAGGAACTGACCTCCTGGGATAAAAATGCTCATCCTGGCCCAAATGGCATCTCATGGCATCTTGGCTTACATCTGCCTCTCCTTTATTGACCAGAAGGGTAGGGGTTCTTTCTGGCCCCCTCCCTTTGGCCAAAAGGGGGAAACGTCAAGATATTAGGAGATAGCCTGTTTTCCAGAGCGCAAGCTGTGCCCTGAACTTGCCATAACAACAATCCTTTGCACTCACTCTCTGGATCATCTCACCCTCTGGAAAAATCACATAATTATTGTTTTGCTTTGACCTGCACCAAATGTTCTCTGAGGCTGGACAAGCATCAGACAAACTCAGACAAGTTCTGGTTCATAAAGTCCTGCTATTAATCAAACTTGTCACATCGTTGCTGTTACCTATCCTTGTAAGGGCTACAACTCACTGCACAGCCATTGGTATAAATATTAAGACCTTCCCACACTGCCTTAGGTCCCCCCACTAGGGGTGGGACCCCAGCACATGTGTCTAATCTCCCTGCTTGCTTGCAAGCTGTTTCCCTCACTTTGAAATTAAACTTCTGTTTGATTCCTGACTCTCCTGTCTGTAGCCTGCTCTGTTTATCTCTGGTCATCCACAGGTTAGAGGTTGGTTCGGTCCAGTTGACAGAGACCAGATTCAAACTCACAAAGATGAGTTTTCCTGACTCTTGACCTGGCACTCTATCCACTGCACCACCTAGCTACCCCAGAACTGGGGCTTTATCCATGTACTACACTAAAATGAATTAAATGTAACTTATATGAAAACTGCAGTAGTCATAATAATAATAATAGCTGACATTTATATATCGCTTTAAGAGGCACCAAACAATTTACACACATTACCCTATTTGATTTGATTTCATGACAGGTTAGTGTAATGGGAATGTAAATTTTAAAGATCTTCCCTGCCCCTAGGCTGGAGCCTGGGGTGGGAGGCTTCTTTTTCAGTAGATACTTCTTGATTGACCAGTGAGTCAATAAAGTTGTTACATTCTCTGAGCCAGGAAAAGGCTATATAAGCCCTGATGTGTAGCTTTGTTTTGGGGGTCACTTTGAGAAGTGTTCTGTGATTTTATCATATGAGACTCTGGGAAGCCATTGGTTGTTGAGAGCCCCGCCCCCCCTGGCTTTTAAAAACCCAGATATTGATTTGGTATGGATGTAATGGTTGGACAGTTTTGGAAACCTGTCTACTTGATGTGTTTCTCTGTCTTGATAATTCTGTCTGTATACTCTGAAGTTTGGGGTGCTGACCTTTTCCCCCTGAACTAGGTAAACGATACATATGTGACTGATTAAAGTAAGCTTGTTAACCCATTTTGAGTTGCTTTCCTTTAACAAAGCAGATCCAAGAACCTGTGGTGGCAGCCACCCTGGGGATGCTGGGGTGCTTGCTGCTACAGTTAGGTGCTGTTAATATCTCCATTTTCCTTGGGAAGAAATTAAAACTCAAAAGGGTTAAATGATTTCCATAGGGCCACACAATTAGAGGCTGAGGCAGGCTTTGGACCCTTCAGTGTTCAATCTGGTACAGAATTGGATTGCTGGATTGATAGATTGCTACAGAAATGCAGTGGGAGAAGGTGGGAGAAGGTGGAACTCTTCAGGGTCAGGCATACAGGCACTCCATGCCCCTCTGGTTACATCAGGGAGGCAGTATGGAATAGGGAAAATAGGACTATATTTGAACTCAGGAAATTTGGGCTTGAGTCCTGGATCTGGCATTCATTAGCTCTGAGACCATGGGAAAGTAATTTTTCCCTTTTTTTTGGGGGGGTGGAACAAACAAGGTAGCTCTAACCCAAAACATCTCTGCCCCCTCCTCAATTCTTTCCTTTCATTTGAAATTGCTATCCTTAAGGTTACTCATGGATGGGTCAGGCAATGGAGACAGTATTTCTCTTCTAATGACTAGTTTAAAAACTTGATCTGTGAAGAAATCCAGGTGGCTCTCATCCCAAAGAATCTGAGCATTGGATAGGATAGTGATTATTTAATACTGCTCACATAAAATTAGCGGCTTAGCTGGGACTGAAACTCAAATTTCTCTGACTTCCTGCTTGGTGCTCTTTCTACTACTATATAATGGCTCCTTTTTTAATTCTTTGGTGTGGGTATCCAAGACTGGGTGCTCAAGATACCTGGAATAGGACAGAAAGAAGGAAAACAAGCATTTATTAAGCATCTACTGTTTTCCAGGCACTGTGCTAAGCAAGCACTTTACAAATATCTCATTTGATACTTACAACAACCTTGGGAGGTAGGTACTTTTATGCTCCATTTTACAGTTGAGGAAACTGAAGCAAACAGGGGTGGAGTGACTTGCCCAAGGTTACTCAGCTATTGAGTGACTGAGGTTGGATTTGAACTAAGCTTTTCCTGACTCCAGACCTGGTTCTCTATCCACTGTGCCACCTAGCTGTCTCCAAAGAGCACTGAGCCAGGAGCAAATAATCCCACTCCTGTTACCTATTGATTCTTAAGAGAAGAATACCTTGGGGTGACTAGATAGCCATTGAATAGAGCACAGGCCCTGTAGTGAGGAGGACCTGAGTTCAAATCTGACCTCAGACACTTAACACTTACTAGCTGTGTGACCTTGGGTAAGCCACTTAACCCCAATTGCCCTGCCCTCCCCCCTCCAAAAAGCAAGAGAGAGAGAGAGACAGAGAGAGAGAAACAGAGACAGAGAGACAGAGACAGAGAGAGCAGAATGCCTCTTGAGGGCATAGAGGTGACCCTGGACTCTCCAAGGCTATGCCAGCAGATAACAAGTACTGATAACCTCCACCAATCATGAGAAACCTCAAATACCAACCTGGAGATGCCTAATATCTGAAGTCACCTATTTGTAGAAGCTTACTTCCAGGTTGGTTACAGTGTGATGGGTTTTTTCAGCCATAACAATTTTTAAAGACCATCCACTAAATTGTATTTTATGGAGCTAGAATGGGATTGAAGAGGGGCAGACGTTGGGAAAGTATTAGAAATTAGCAGAGAAGAAAGCAGAGGAAACTTCGAAAGGAAAGTGGTACACTTTGGTACAGGCTATAAGGCACCTGGAATCAGTCAGGGGAGGGAATGGAAGAGAATAAGCACTTATTAATTATCTACTGTGTGCAGCTAGGTGGCACAGTGGATAGATCACCTAAATTGGAGTCAGAAAGACTCATCTTTGGGAGGGTGGCTAGGTGGCTCAGTGAATAGAACACTGGCCCTGGAGTCAGGAGGAGCTGAGTTCAAATCCAGCCTCAGACACTTTACACACATACAAACTTAACCCCAATTGCCCTATTTTACCCCCTTCATAAAAAGCAAAAGAAAAAAGGGAAGAAAGACTCATCTCTCTGGGTTCACATCAGGCCTCAGACATTTATTAGTTGTGCAACCCTGGGTCAGTCACTTAATCCCATTTACCTCAGTATCCTCCTCTGTAAAATGAGGTGGAGAAGGAAATGGCAAACCATTCCAAGAAAACCCTAAATGGGTTCATGAAGAGGGGTCACTGAACAACAACACTATTTGCTGGGCAATTGTGCTGAACACTTTACAAATAATATCTTATTTGATCTTCACAATATCCTTGTGAGGTTGTTGTTATTATTATTATTCCCATTTTGCAGTTGAGAAAACTGAGGCAGACAGACAGAAGTTAAGTGGTTCAGTTAGGGAGTTCCTGAGGCTGGATTTGAACTCAGCTCTTTCTTGCCCCCAAGTACATTCCTCTCTTCACTCTGCCACCTACCCACCAGAAAGTACACATTAACCGCTTTAGAAGAAACCTGATCAAGATGTGCTGAGAGGAGTCTAAAGGATAGTAATTTCAAGCTGGGGTTTAACTGACCATAGTTTTGTAATGGCAAACCTCCAGACCAGAAAGTCCTAAGTAACCTCAAAGGGTGGGAGGAAAGACTGGTATTTAGGAGTACAGAGTTCTAGTCCCGATTCTACAAGTAGCTGTTGTGTTATTTTGGACATGTCATTTCCATTCTCAGAGCTGCAGTAAATTAGGTAGTTGGACTCAATTATCTCTAAGGTTCCATTTGTCTCTAAGAGTCTGTCATTCTAGGCATGTGCTGGCTGACCTGATAGTAAACAGCAGCATCTTATTAAGACATTGAGCATTGAAATGAAACTGTGTCAAGTTGGGGAGATAAAATATAAACATGTGCACACATAATCCACAACACAAAGTAGTGAGTGCTAAGTGCCAAAGAGGGGTAAAAAGAATAAGGGTCAAAGAAAGCTGGGTGGTATAGTAAAAACACTTTTGGACTCAGATGGGGGAGGGGGAATACTTAAAAGATTTGTGTGCAAATCCAGCCTCAGATACTCACTGTGTGACCCTGGGCAAGTCACATAACTTTTGTCTGCCTCAGTTTCCTAAACTGTAAAATGGTGATAATAATGATAAGTAACTACATCTCAGGGTTGTTAGGAGGATCAAATGAGGTAACATTTGTAAAATGCTTGGCACACGCCTGTGCCCCAAACATGATAGAACTTAGGGTGGGGGAACCTGTGGCCACAAGGCCACATGTGATAGATGTTTCATAAATGCTGGTTGAATTGCTTGGTTGCTGTTTAATGTTGCTTGATTTGCATAGTCGGAGTTATTTTGTACATTCTTCTTTCAGTTCTGCTTTCTTCTCTCTGCATCGCTTCTTATAAATCTTCCCATATTTCTTAGTATTGTTTGTAATTTGCCATTCCTTGTGGGGCAATAATACTCTATTACATTCACACACCATGATTTATGCAGTCATTTCCCAATTGTTAGACACGTAATGTAGTTCCAGAGTTGCCTTTGTCTTTGTTTTTGTTGTTGGTACCACAAAGTATTTCTAAGATATTTTTATACAGTCAGGTCTTTCCTTTCTGTCAAGTGGCACATAGTAGGCACTTGATAAAATGCTTGTTTCCTTCCTCTTTAATATGTATTCCATTCTTATGCTTCTTTTTTCCCCTTTTAAGTTATTTCAATAAGCTTTTCCAGATTGCTTTGCATTCCTCATACTTGTTGGTCTTAATTGTATTATTATTATTATTATTATTATTCTAGTACATTAAATACATTAATATAATGCAATTGATTTAAATATTCCTCTCAATTAATAATTAGATCTTTTTTGAACAGGGGAAGGTTGGAGAGTTGTGCTTATATATACTTTTTTAAAAAATCATTATTTATTTTTAACATTCTTTTATTTTGAGTTCCAAATTCTATCCCTCCTCCAGTCTGTTCCCCACCCATTGAGAAGGCAAACAATATGATATCAATTATACGTGTGAACTCATGCAAAACACATTTCCACATTAGCTATATTGTGAGAAAAAAACTAGAAAAATAAAGAAAGTGAAAAAATATTTCAGTTTGCACTGAGTTGACCAGTTCTCTCTCTGGAAGTGGATAGCATTTGTTTTTTATCATGAGTCCTTCAGAATCTTACATATACTCTTGTCATGGAAGTATTGCACAGATAGTTCCTTAAAAAAAATTTTTTTTGGAGGGAGGAAGGCAGGGTAATTGGGGTTAAATGACTTGTCCAAGGTCACACAGCTAGTATGTGTTAAGTGTCTGAGGCCGGATTTGAATTCAGGCCCTTCTGATTCCAGGGCCAGTGCTCTATTCACTGCACCACCTAGCTGCCCCCTCAATTTAAAAAAAATTTTTAAATAACATTTTCAGGTCATATATCCAATAATGAAATTATTGGGTCAAAGAGTATGATTATTTTAGTAACTTTTACTGTATACTGCTGTTGGCTCTCAAAGAAGCTTCTAAAATTTCCAATTCCACCATGAGTATAGCTGTTCCTTCACAACCCTGACAGCATTATTCTCCCTTACTTTTCATCAATTTTGCTCACTTAATGGGTATGTCATAGTACCTAAGAGTTGTTTTTCTTGATATCTTTGCTCATTAGTGTGGTTAAGCACTTTCCCCCAAAGGATTGTTACCAATGTGTGTTTCCTCCTTTGAAAATTGTCTCTTCCCATCCTTTGACCATTTAGGATGGATAGGATTTTTTCTTTTTCTTTATTTTTTTGTTACATTTTAAGCTCCAAACTGTCTCCCTCCCTACTTCCCTCCCCACTAGAGAAGGCCACCATTGGACACACACACATATATGCCTGTATACACACATGCATGTGTGTATGTGTAAAACCACATTATGCATACTTCTATTTATAGTTTCTTTCTTTGGATGTTCATAGCATCTTCCTTCACAGGTCCTTTGTAGTTGATTTCAATATTTATAATACTCAGAATTGCTTAGTCATTCATAGTTAATCTTCAAACAATATTGCTGTTACCATATACAATGTTCTCTTGGTTCTTCTAATTTCACTCTTCATTATTTTGTGCAAGTCTTTCCATGTATGGGTAGGATTTAGATAGGAATGAGTTTCAAAAATTATCAATAAAATGTATTTTGAAAGAGATATTGACCAAGAAAAAAAGAAAAAAAACAGAATAACAATAAATTTGGATAGATGAAGAGATGGATGAACATATTTGATCACTAACCAAAGACCCTTAATGCTACCAAGTTCACCTGAGTTATCAGAATAACCAAAAAGAATCTCCATTAGCAGCAACCAGCAGAAAGTGGGATAAGGAAATTGTCAGTACATACAATATGTGCTCACAGGAGGGGATTGAAGGATGGGAGCCTGTGGTCATGCCTGGTTGCCTATACAGAACACACACATTCTCTGCCCACACCATCACATGCTCAGCCAGCTCAGGGCCAGCCCAGTCCCTTGGCCTCCTGAGCTATCACTACAAGGGGAGGGAAGAGAAGGATGTGGGGGAGTTGAGGGGGAAGAGATGGAGATGGGGAGGGAAGATGGCAGGGAGAAGTAGGTTTATTCAGCTCTGGGAATGGCAAAACCCTTAGAATAAATTAAAGTGATTGAAGTGCCTAGCTCTGTGCCCCAAATATGATAGGTGTTTCATAAATACTCGTTGAATTGCTTTGTTGCTGTTTAATGTTGCTTGATTTGCATAGTTGGAGTTATTTTGTACATTCTTCTTTCAGTTCTGCTTTCTTCTCTCTGCATCACTTCTTATAAATCTTCCCATATTTCTTAGTATTCTTTATAATTTGCCATTCCTTGTGGGGCAATAATATTCCATTACATTCATACACTATGATTTATTCAGTCATTCCCCAATTGTTAGGTACATAATGTGTTTCTAGTTTTGTTTTATTTTTTTACTATTACAAAGTGTTTCTATGATATTTTGTACAGTTGGGTCTTTTCTTTCTATTAATGACCTCCTTAGGATATAAACCTAATAGTGAAATCATTTGATCAAGGGTAGAATTATTTCTTACAATTTTGTTATATAATTATATATTATATAATTCCATATGGACCAACTGCCCCACAACTCTGCCAGCAGGGAACCACCGTGCCCATTTTTATGTAGCTCTGACGACAGTAAACTTTTTCATCTTTTAATCTCTTTGTCTATTTGATGGCTATAAGGTAAAATCTACAAGAATTGTTTTAACTTTCATTTTTCTGACTAGCATTGATTATGAACACTTTTTCAAATGGTTGATAGTTTGTATATAGCCTACTCATAATCTTTGACCTCTTATCTATGCAAGGGTAGGGAGCCTGTGGACTTGAGGCTGTATGTGATCTTCTAGGTCCTTGTGTGCAGCCTTTAGATTGAGTCTAAGTTTTACAGAACAAATCCTTTTATTAAGGCGATTTCTTCTGTGAAGTTTGCATTCAGTCAAAGGGCCACACTTAAGGACCTGGAGGGGCCACATGTGGCCTCAAGGCTGCAGGTTCCCCACCCCTGTAATAAAGAATGACTCAATCCTATACATTTAGGTCCTACACAGCCATCCATTGATTCATTTGAAAACATTTATTGGGTACCTATCATGTATAAATCATGCCCAATGCAAGGGGGAGAGGATGATAAAAAAATGAATAAGACAATTTTTTTTTTCAAAATCTACTGTATCTAGTCAAGATGCTATGACTAGAGGAGAAAGGAGGAGGATGAGAGAACAATCCCTTCTCTCCCCCTTCAGGACATTCACTCCACAAAGGTTTCAATCTCTGACTGTTTCAGGTTCTTGGGGGCTTGGTTATTTAAAGTCCCCAGAGGCCAGGAAGACCTCATTTATTTATTTTTATTTTATTTTATTTTTTTATAAAGAAATTGGGGTTAAGTAACTTGGTCAAGGTTACACGGCCAGGTGTTTCTGGGTGGGTGCTAAGTGTCTGAGCCTGGATTTGATCCCCAGGTCATCCCGACACTGGGGCTGGTGCTCTTACTCTTTGTGCTACCTGGCCGCCCCAGGAAGACCTCATTTAAAGTCCTACATTGGACACAGACTGGCTTCGTGATCCTGGGTAAATCCTTTACCTTCTCCATGTTTAGAACGTAGACTGTTTTAGTTACCGAGAGGGTGATGGCCCAACTTGGTAGAGGGCTTTTGCTCTTTGGATGGAGCTCTCCACAGCAAGGAAATTACAGTCTCTAATGCTATCCCAGAAGCCTGGCTAATTTGTTTTCTCAGGCCATCCAATTACGCCCTTCTTGACTCAATCAGAGAAGTATCCAGATAAAAGAATTAGAGGGAAGGTAATTCTGCTGAGTAAGTTTAGCACCTCATTAACACCCTGGGATTAAGTTTGGGATTTTGGAGACTACATCATCTGGGGTGGGTTGTATTCCTGTCACAGGCCCTTAATAAATGCTTGTTGAATGAATTGAACTAACACAAATAAAACAGAAACATGCGAAGAGTTGAAAATCAACATATGTAAAAGACAAGAAGTATAATCAACATTACAAGGTCTTGTAACAAGTACGTGTCAGTGCCAAATGAGCAGTGTTAGATAATAAAGTCAGAAGAGAAATCACTAAGCATTGAAATGGTTTAGGGAAGGTATTCATTGAGTAAGTAATTATTAACATGGGGTATTCAAGGAGGACTAGCTTCTCTGGTGTGGGGGCTTACTGAAAACTTTTCATGGAAGCTTATCCACCTTTGGTTTCCATCTGTCACCTGTGGCTCCAAGAAGCTGTAGCATGCCCATGGCCACACCCCAGTAAGACCATCTTGGCAGAAAAGTTAAACCAGTTAAAGGGTAACTAACAGGCCTCAAACCCCTTGGTGAGTTAGTGGCTTGTCTACCCCACAAGCATGTGAAGACTTCCCTGGTGGAATGGGCAATGAGAATGATTTGTCTCAGTGGCCAGGAAGGAGTCTGAGGAGGGCCCTGTAGAGTGTTTACAGTTTGGTCAGGCATCAAAGACACCATGGTAATCACTGCATACTGGTCCATCTCGAGTCGTCTTGACTTTTGTCTTGCCACTGGACTTTGATGACGCTGGAAGAGTGAGGCTGATGTCTTTGTGCATCTCTGTCTCACTTAAAGCCGATTCACATGCAAGTCAAGACATCACCCAGTAATGTCACTGGTCCTCTTTGCAAAAAAAAGATGAACAACAACTTTTATTGAGTACAGATATTCACTAAATCATCTTGGAGACAATAAGTATTGTATGGTAGATCTGAGTCAAAGTCCCAGTTCTAGCTATGTGGCCCCAAGAAAGTCCCTAAGCCTGAGATTCTGTTTCTTTATCGGCAAAAGTAGAATAATAATTTTTTTTAAAGCAATTGGGGTTAAGTAACTTGCTCAAGGTTACATGGCCAGTTATTTTGTGTGGGTGCTAAGTATCTGAGGCCAGAACTGATCCCGGGTCTCCTGTCTCCCAGGGCTGGTGCTCTTACTCACTGAGCCACCTGGACACCCCTAGAATAATAATTTTACTGTCAACCTCAGATAGTTGTGAGAAAAGTTCTTTGTAAACCATAAAGTGCTTTGTCAATGTGAGATATTGTTGTCATTGTCATCATCATTTTGTAAGCTAGAAATCTCCTGGTTTTTTGACAAGTAACCCCAAATCCTACTCTCTGAATTGACTTCAGTTAGATAGCTGTAGTCAGTTCTTTGAAACGATTAGTGAATGATGTTCAAATGCAGCATCTCAGTGGTTGGCAAAGCCTACTTCCTACCTCCTCTTTCCATTCCCTGAATCCCTCATCTTAGCACTCCTCTTTTCTTCCTTTCTTCCTTCCTCCCTTCCTTCCTTCCTTCCTTCCTTCCTTCCTTCCTTCCTTCCTTCCTTCCTTCCTTCCTTCCTTCCTTCCTTCCTT
>NW_027186296.1:35591184-35598897 GCF_028583685.1 Petaurus breviceps papuanus | reverse complement strand
CTTCCTTCCTTCCTTCCTTCCTTCCTTCCTTCCTTCCTTCCTTCCTTTCTTTTTTTTCTCTTTTTTTTCTAATTAAAGGGGACATCCCTGGACTCATTTCTTTCTTTTTTTTCTTTTGGTGGGCAATTGGGGTTGTGACTTGCCCAAAGGCACATGGCTAGTAAGTGTGTCAAGTGTCTTATGATAGATTTGAACTCAGGTCCTCCTAACTCCAGGGCCAGTGGGCTATTCACTGCACCACCTAGCCACCCCCCTGGACTCACTTCTTAAAGAGGCCTATTCACTGAATGGGCATTACCTCACTCTAATTCAGTACATGAAAAGGACTTATCTTAAAGGCTAGGGTCTCCCATTGCATCCTGGGTCATCTTCAGTCATCCTGCTGAATATCTGGTCATTGGATCCAGATGGTTCTGGAGGAGAAAATGAGGCTGGGGACCTTGCACAGCCCTCCCTCACTCAAATCAAAGTCAGTTACAAGTCATGTCATCATTTCCCTGATGCCAGGGTCCTCTTCGAAAAGGAAGGACAAACACAACAACTACAACACAACAACTCACAGACATCCAATATCTTTGGATAATCAAAAAATTTCTTGTTAGGCAAGAAAATAACCTAAAGCTCTCTTTGTAATGGCAAAAAGTAGAAACTCTAAGAAGGTGACTATCAATTAAGGAATGGTGAAACCAATTATGGTACGTGAATATCGTGGAACACTGTAGTGCTATAAGAAGATGACTGAAGAAACATTTCAAAGAGAGGTAGGAAGAACAGTTTATATAGTAACAACATTATAAAGACAAACAACTCCAAGAGACCTGAGAACTCTGATCAAAGAAATGACCAGTCACAATTCTAGAGGACTCATGAAGAAGCATGCTATCGACCTCCTGACAGAATTGTGATAGACTGAAGTTGCAAGTGATTTTTTGGTTATGGTCAATTTGGGAACGTGTTTTGCTTGGCTAAGCATATTTGGGAGAATGACAGAAAACAGATTTTTGTTCATTGAAAAAAGGAAAATTAAATTAAGTAAATAAACTGATAAATTAATCTATATTGATTAGTAAAGGTCCTTAGTAGTTTAATGTGCTAATTTAGGAGTATTTAAATTTTTAAAAGAAGGCATGGCATGGCATTAGGAAAGATATATTCTCCAGCGGTAAAATTATAGGCTGTGTGGAGGAGGAATTTTAGGGTTTATAAGGGAAGTATTTTGAAATGTGGGATGGTATCCTTCTAGAAGGGTCTTTCACAGGGTACTGTAAATCAGGGCAGTTTCTCCAGGTTTTGCATTTGGGGGGATTTATGCACTGTTAAGAACCAGAGGTAAGGATAGCAACTCAGGAAGATAGTAGTGGGAAGGAGGAGGAGGAATCTTTCCACCCAGGAATCACTGGTTGCCAGTTAGTGGAAATGGTTGGAGATAGTTAAAAAAAAAAAAAAACCAACAATCAAAAAACATCCAGGGGAGGAGAGGAAGGGTGAGGAGCCAAGATAGCGTAGTAGAAACAGGACTTCCAAGAGGCTCCCATTTCCACCTCCTCCAATTCATGTAAAAAATGACTCTAAACAAACTTTGGAGCTATAGAACCCACAAAGTGACAGAGAAAACCTAACCTCCATCTGAAGAGAGCCTAGCAGGCTGGCAGGAAGGGGCCAGTACAGCACTCTGGGAGCTGAGCCCAGCCCCCGAGAGCCGGAGGTTTTAGCCTCAGGGTAGCCACAACCAGTCACTGGCTGGAGGGACTTCAGATCACCAGCAGCTGTGGCAGTTTCCAGAATTATCAACCTATAGGTGCTAAGGACAAAGTGAGAGTGCAGACTTTGGGAACCTGGAGTCCAGGAGTGCAGTTCAGCCTTTGCCCCCTGGAGGGAGAAGCAGCTGAGTCATGGCAGCCATGCAGCCACCACCACATGGCTGCTTCAGAGATCCTGGCAATAGCAATCCCCCTGCAGATTGTAGGGGGACCAATCAACCATTCTGAGGGGTAATCACTCTTGCTTTAACCTGCTTGGATCTGGGTCACTGTCTAGGGTGGAGGTCCTGGGATGCATGATCAGTTTGCCAGAGCCAGTGAAGGCTTCAGAAAGACCACCCAACTAATAGCTCCAGCAGCTGAGAAAACCCCAGAAATTTGGGACAAATCTCCCCTCTCTGGTAGCAGAGTTCTACTGTGGCAAAGCAAAGGAAGGAAAGCTATATTTACTTTATACTCCTATTTTGGGGACAAAAAGGATCAAAGCATGGAACAGGAGGAAGACAATGAAGCCAAAACTCCAGCACCAAAAGCTTCCAAGAAAAATATGAACTGGTTACAGGCCATAGAAGAGCTTAAGAAGGATTTTGGAAACCAAATAAGAGAAGTGGAGGAAAAATTGGGAAGAGAAATGAGAATGATGAGGGGCGACTAAGTGGCACAGTGAATAGAGCACTGATCCTGGAGTCAGGAGGACCTGAGTTCAAATCCGGCCTCAGACACTTAACATAAAAACTACCTGTGTGACCCTGGGAAAGTCACTTAACCCCAATTGCCTTCCAAAAAGCAGAAAAAGAAAAAAGAAATGAGAATGATGTAAGAAAATTATGAAATGAGAGTCAACAACCTGACTGAAGAAAATAACATCCTTAAAAAATAGACCAACTCAAATGGTTAAATAGGCTCAAAAAGCCAATGAGGAGAAGAATGCCTTAAAAAGCCAAATTTGCCAGATGGAAAAAGAATCTCAAAAGCTCACTGAAGAGAATCATTCCTTCAGAATTAGATTGGAGCAAATGGAAGCTAGTGACTTTATGAGAAATCAAGATATTATTAAACAGATCCAAACAAATGAAAAAATAGAAAGCAATGTAAAATATCTCATTGGAAAACCATTGACCTGAAAAATAGATCCAGGAGAGATAACTTAAAAATTATTGGACTACCTAAAAGCCATGATCAAAAAAAGATCCTAGAAATTTTCCTTCAAAAATTCTCAAGGAAAATTGCCCTGATGTTTTAGAACCAGAGGGCAAAATAGAGGTGGTAAGAATCCACCTATCACCTCCTGAAAAAGATCCCAAAAAGAAAACTGCTAGGAATGTTATAGCCAGGTTCCAGAGTTGCCAGATCAAGGAGAAAATATTACAAGCAGCCAGGAAGAAAAAATTTTAATATTGTGGAAAAACCATCAGAATAACACAGGGTCTGGCAGCTTCTACACTGAGGGATCAAAGGGCTTGGAATATGATATTCCAGAGGTCAAAAGAGCTGGGATTAAAACCAAGAATCACCTCCCCAGAAAAACTGAGTATCATATTTCAGGAGAAAATATGATCATTCAATGGAATAGAGGATTTTCAAGCATTGTTGATGAGAAAACCAGAGTTGAATAGAAAACTTAACATTTAGATATAAGAAACAAGAGAAGCATGAGAAGGCAAACAGGGAAAAGAAATCATAAGGAACTTATCAGAGTTGAACTATTTACATTCCTACATGGAAAAACTATAATTGTAACTTATGAAACTTTTCTCAGTATGAGAATAGTTGAAGGGAATATAAATGTGTGTATATATATATATGTATACATACATATATATGTCTATATAGGAGAGTATATGGGTATATGAATACATATGTGAGGTTGTGTATATCTGTGTACAGGTATACATAGACAGAGGACACAGGACCAATTAAATTGGAAGGGACGATACTTAAAAGGTGAAATTGAGAAGTTAGAGAGGAATATGAGAGGAAATGGGGAGAGACAAAACGGGGTAAATTATCTCATATAGAAGAGGCAAGGGAAAACTGTTACAATGGAGGGGAAGAACAGGAAGGCAAAAGGAAATGAGTCAACCTTACTCTCATTAATTTGGCTTAGGGAGAGAATGACATACACACTAAATAGGGTATCTCACCCTATAGGAGAGTAGGGGGGAAGGGGATGAGAGGGGGGGATGGTGGAAGGAGGGGCAGGCTGGGGGGGGGAGAGAAGTTGGAAGCACTCACTTTTTAAAAGGGACAGGATCAAAGTAGAGAATAGAACTAGTGGAGGTGGGATAGGATGGAGGGAAATATAGTCAATCTTTCACAATATATCCACTATGGAAATGTTTGGCATAGCTACACATGTACAACAATATTGATTTTCTTATCTTCCCAGTAAGGATGAGTGATGAGGGACAAAGGGAAAGAATCTGGAATTCAAAGTTTTAAAATCAAATATTTAAATGTATATATATATATATATATATATATATATATATATATATATAATTATTATTTTACATGCAACTGGGAAATAGGATATACAGGTACTGGGGCATAGAGATCCACCATGCCCTAGTGGAAAGTTGGAGGGGGGATCGGGGAAGATATAGAAAGAGCAGATTGGAGGAGGGGATCTTCAGTGGGATTGCTATTTTGGGGTGGTGGGTAGGGGAAAGACAGGGAGAAAATTTGTAACTCAAAATCTTGTGGAAAGGAATGATGTAAACTAAAAATAAACATAAAATTAAAAAATATCAAGATATGTACACTTGTTTACTATTATTTATTAAACCCTTCATTCATGAATTTATTCATTCATCCATGTATCCATCAATTATTTCATTTGTTTATTATCCATATTCTAAAAGCTAGCATGGTATTGGGTAGAGTTCTGTCTTTGGAGTTAGGAAGAGTTCAAGACATGTTGCTGACTACTATTATGTGATCAAGAGGAAGTCACTTAATTTGTCCCAATCCCCTGGGCAATTCTCTAGGACAAAGTGACAAAAGAGTTGCCATGTGTGGGAGTTTACACATTGGAAACTCTCATAATGGGTCTATATCCAAAATTTTCATATTCTATGAAATTCTAAAAAGTGTTTGAAGTGACTTATAAAGCTAAAAATAATGTTCAATTTGAAGTGAAACAATAGAAATGAAGCCTGAGATTTCGTTGGTGTGGGGAACTTCCTGCTGAGGACACTTCCTCTACCAAAGCAAGTCAACACCTTCTTGCTAACTTAGCTTCATAGATAGTTACTTAAAACACTGAGAAGTGACTTGGCTAGGGTCACATGGCCTGTATATGTCAGAAATGGAATTTTAACCCAGGACTTCCTGCCTCCTAGGCCAGCTTTCTAGCCACTACCACCACACTGCCTTTCTAAAAATAACATGACATTTCATTTCTAAAAATGAAAATAGAACAAATTTCAGTTAAAAGAGCAGAGAATAATGGTGGCTAGGTTGCACAGTGAATAGAGAACCAACCCTGGAGTCAGGAGGACTTGAGCTCAAATTTGGCCTCAGACACTTAACACTTACTAGCCATGTGACCTTGGGCAAGTCGTTTAACCCCAACTACCCTCCAAAAAAAAAGGAAAAAAAAGAGCAGAGAAATAGATGGGGCACCTGAGTGGCATAGCAGGTAGAGCACTGGTCTTAGAGTCAAGAAGACTTGAGTTTAAATCCAGCCTGAGAAACTGTCTAGCTATTGACCCTGGACAAGTCACTTAACCTCTGTTTGCCTCAGTTTCCTCATCTGTAAAATGGGGATAATAATAATTGTAGCACCCACCTCCCAGGGTTGTATGGATCAAATGAGATATTTGTAAAGTGTTTAGCATGGTGCTTGACATACAGTAAGTGCTATATAAATGTGGTTGTTATTGTCATTAGTCAGTTACCTAGCTCCTAGAATAAGCTGGATACTACAGCTGAACTTTGAAATTTACTTGTAGTCTGCTTCCAAACACTAATCTACATACTCTTCTCAGGCTATTTTCAACTCAACTCTGGAAGCCATCACTGAGGGAAGAAATCATTGTAGTGAAGGGACCATCTTTCTCACCACCAGCAGCAACTGTTGACCAACTGCCACCAACAGATATACACAAGAGCCCTGAGAGTGCAGGATGCCCTCCTCCCCAAACCAATGGTCCTGTCTCTAGCCCAACCCTTACAGCCATCATCTGGGGAAGCAACTCCTGTGGAGAAGGGGCCAACCATCCCCACTAACTGGCAGCCAACTGATTGCCAGTGCAGAGTAGACAAGTGTAATGGGAATGCAAATTTGGAAGATCTTCCCTGCCCCTAGGCTAAAATGCACCTGAAGCCTGGGGAGGGAGGCATGTTTTTCAGTAGATACTTCTTGATTGGCCAGTGAGTCAATAAGGTTGTTACATTCTCTGAGCCAGGAGAAGGCTATATAAGCCCTGATGTGTAGCTTTGTTTTGGGACTCACTTTGAGAAGTGTTCTGTGATTTGATCTGAATTCTGGGAAGCCGTTGTTGAGAGTCCCCCGGCTTTGAAAAACCCAGATGTGGAAACCCAGATGTTGACTGGGTATGGATGTAATGGTTGGACAGTTTGGAAATCTGTCTACTTGATCTGTTTCTGTCTTGATAATTCTGCCTGTATGCTTTGAAGTTCGGGGTGCTGACCTTTTTCCCCTGAACAAGGTAAATGATATATGTCTGACTGATTAAAGTAAGCTTGTTAACCCATTTTGAGTTGCTTTCCTTTATCAAAGCAGATCCAAGAACCTGTGTTGGCAGACACCCTGGGGAAGCCGGGGTGCTTGCTGTTACAACAAGTCAGCCTAGCCAAAGCAGAAGGGTACCCTGAGGGCAAAAAGGAGGCAACAGCTTCCTCTTGTGCCAGGTAGATCAAACTGCTCACTGCCTTAACCACCATCTCACCTTCAACCCCACTGGAGACAGCCTAATACTCTGAACCCAAAAGCCTTGGGAATACCAATCTTCCACACCAGTGTCCACAACCATCATCTTGGAAAGCAGTCCCTTTGAAGATTCAGCCTGGAAGTTGTTCCTTTAGGAACCAGATACCATGAACCCAGAAAAGAAAAGTTCTGGTCCCCAAAGTCCTTGGCACTGTCAAGTAGTTCAACACCAGAAAATGATAGAATTTTATTAGCGGAACTTCCATTAAAGAAACATGACCATCTGCTTTGCTGCGGCCCCCTAAGGATCATGGGACCTTCCACCTGACTTGGAGCTGAAACCTAGCTATGTGTGTGTTGTCTCCTCAGAGTATGAGCTCTTTGAGAGCAGGGACTGTCTTTCTTTCCTTGTAGTATCCCCAGCACTCGGTACATCTTATTTACACTTAATTTACACTGTATCAAGCACTTAATGTGTGTTTTTTCATTCATTCATTCATTTATTTATTCAGTCTTTTGAAAGCTCCTTTCTGTGATTTCTGTCCCTCTTTAGAGCTGTTCCTGATGCTGATTTAAGATTTCCTTCTCCCACCACTACATAATTTTGGGGGTGATTTGCTTTAGAACCAGAAGCTCCCTATAGAGGACTCCCTTTTATCAGCAGTGTAATAGAGGAATAAAACGACAGCCTATACAAATAACTTTGGGTTAATGGAAATTGTGATAACTGCAAAGGTGAGGTCCAAAGTCCAAAATCCTTTGAGAAATCTGAGAAGGGAGAGATTGTTTTCATCTGGCAGAGAGGGGAAAGAAGGAGGAGTTAGGTAAGGTTTCACAGGGGAGGAGATACCAAAATTACACCTTGACAGAACCAAGCAACTTCAGTAAAGAGAGCTGGAATTCCATTCCAGGTTTGGGTATTAGCAGTGCATTTTTTTTAACGTAGGTGGTACCCAAGGAGTCTCCTCTCCTTCTCCTCTCCTCCCCTCCCCTCTCTGCCTCCTTTTCTCTCTTCTCTTCTCTTCTCTTCTCTTCTCTTCTCTTCTCTTCTCTTCT
>NW_027186296.1:35568116-35591174 GCF_028583685.1 Petaurus breviceps papuanus | reverse complement strand
TCTCTTCTCTTCTCTTCTCTTCTCTTCTCTTCTCTTCTCTTCTCTTCCCTCTCTTCTCTTCCATTTTCTTTCTTCTCTTTTCTCCCCTTTCTGCTCATTCTCCTCTCCTTTTCTGTTCTCCTCTCTTCTTTTCAGGTGAGCATTTATTATATTCAATCATAAGAAACATTGTTTTTATATATTAAATTAAATTAATTGGGGCGGCCAGGTAGCACAGCGAGTAAGAGCACTGGCTCCAGTGTCAGGATGACCTGGGGATCGAATCCGGGCTCCGACACTTAGCATCCACCCACAAACACCTGGCCGTGTAACCTTGAGCAAGTTACTTAACCCCAATTGCTTACAAAAAAAAATTAAATTAATTAAAATTTAACTAAGTTTAATTTTTAAATAATGAATACATTTTTACCATGCAAAGTCTCCTTTTAATCAAATCTTGCCCCTTACCCTAAAATACAAAACAACTTTTTTAACCTTATTCTCATAGCTAAATTAGCACCTTTCCAACTAGGCCCTGTTACCTTAGCACCTCACTTTGCCTTAAAGAGTGGGCAGTAGAGTTTAAGAGCTAATGACCAGAGATTCAGCTTTTAAAATTTTTAAATGTTAACTTTTTTGCTTTCCTAGCCCATAGCATTCAGAGTCTCAGAGCCTCTTACTAAGGCAGAGCCACGAAAAACAAAGTGACCAGAAAAGGCAAGGGAGGGTAAGGTCTAGTTGATTTTTCCCTGATCTGGAGGCCCTGGACAGGTGTCTAAGCACAATCTCAACTCTTCTTCCTCTTTCCTCCCTCTCCAACACTCTCCGATCCATCCTACACATCACTGCCTTTTGATCATGTGACTTTTCTGACCAAAAATCTTTAGTTCCTTACTCCCTCCTAAAGAAAGTATAAAGTCTTCATCCTAGCATTCAAAGCCCCTCCAAAATCTGGATATGATCTCCTTCCTGGAGATGGGCAAGAGGAAGATGCACAGCCTGACGAAAGCTAGGCTCTCCACAGGAGAAGGTGAGGTAATGCTGCAGAGTCTGAATAAGGGTCTCGAGGGGCCCCAGGCTATGTGACAGCTGAGTTACCAGAAATGCCTTTTTCTTCCTCTTGAGCAGAAGTCTTCTGGAAACAGAAGAGGGAAGCAAATTTGATATGTAGACATAGCAAGAGTATTTCTGTGGTTCAGTCATTTCAGTCATGTCCGATTCTTTGTGACCCCATTTGGGGTTTTCTTGGCAAAGATACTAGAATGTTTTGCCATTTACCTTTCCAGCTCATTTTACAGATGAGGAAACTGAGGCAAGCAGGGTTAAATGACTTGCCCAGGGTCACACAGCTAGTAAGTGTCTGAGGCCAGATTTGCATTCAGGAAGATGAGTCTTCCTGACTCCAGGCCTGACACTCTATCTACTCTTCCACCTACCTCCCAGCAGGTGGTAATCTATAGTATTGGTTGGTGGTGGGGGTTGGGGGAGGAGAGGGAGACAGGGGGGAAATATCTCCCCAGAGACTGGGAAGACACTCCTGTTCCTGGAGGGTTCTGAATTCTAGGCAACTCCACTATAGAAAAGGGCTATTGGATATATTAGGATATATCTAAACTTGCCTTTGATTCCAGGCAATTGTTGTGGACAAAAACATGAAGCCAGGAGAGAATGGGATGAAGGAGGTGGGGTAGGGGGAAGGATTAAATAGTAGTAGTCCAATTTAACTGAAACAGGGAGTTTAGGAAAGGGAGGAATGAGAAATCATAACCCATAGAATATGAAATGGAATCTTAGAATCACCTAAGCTGGAGATGTCAGACATGTAGGCAGGCCTCAGGACAGCCCACCATATTAAAATATAATTGAAAAATATTTAACAAAATAGGTAAAAATACAACACAACATATATTATGTTTATATGCAGTTTATATACGTGCAGTGGATAAAGGATTGAGGACTGGACTCCAGAAGATCTGAACTCAAATCCAGCCTTAGACACATGCTAGCTGTGTGGCTCTAGGCAAGTTACTTAAGCCCTATTTGTCTCCATTTCTCCTCTGTAAAATGGGGACTCATTAGAGAAGAAAATGGCAAACCACTCCAATGTCTTTGCCAAGAAAATCCCACAGACAAAGTCCATGGACTCATGCAAAGTGGGACATAACTATCAACAACAAATTAACATCCTGCCACAGGGACCCTTATGTGGGGTTTAGTGGCCCACAGCCCTGATCTGGGCCAAGTCATTTTAGAGAGGAGGAGACTGAGGACTGGAGAGATAAAGTCATGATGGAAGGTCACTCAGGTATTAAGCAGCAGATCTTGGATTCTAACTCAAGTCCACAGGTCCCAAAGCCAGTGTTTTGTTGTTATTGTTTTTTGTTTTTCGTTTGTTTTTAAATCTAAAAGAGAGATAGGATCCAGATTCTGGAGAGTTTTGAATGCCAACATGAAGAGTTAAAACTCCTCATATGTTGGCAATGGGGAGCCACCAAGTGTTTTTGAGTAAAGGAGTGACGTGATGAGAGGGAAGTGGTATGTAGGATGGATTAGGGAGTGTTGGGAAGGGAGGAATCAGAAAGACCAGTTAGACTACTACAATAACCCCAGGGAGATATAATAAGTTTATGAACTAGAGTGGGTTACGATGGAAACCGAAAGAAGGCAATGAGTGAAAATGACTGTCAAAGGAGAAACTTGGTCAACAATCAGATGTGATGAGGAGGAAAGGAGGGAGAGGAAAGAGGTATGGATGCCTCCATCACATGGGTGATTGGGAACCCTGGGTACCCTGAAGAAAACCAGGTGGGAGGGAAAGAGAATGATGCCAATCTGGACAGGTTGAGTTTGAGGTATAGGGCGACATATGGGGAGAAAAGTCTAACTTGTTGGAAAATACAGAATAATCTGGGAATTCAGGATTGGAACTCTGGGGAGAGATAAGGGCTGGAGACAAAGATTTAGGAAACACCTACACTGAGCTAATCATTAAAGCCACAGAAGTATATGAGATCTCATTAGATTGTAAGGTCCTGTAGAACAGAATCTATCTTTTGGCTTTCTTTTGTATTCCTGGCAGTCAATACACAGCAGGTCTTTAATAAGTTTTTGTTGTTGTTGAGGTCACTGTGGAAGAGAGTATTAGAGCGAAGAAGAAGGAGTCAAGGACAAATCCTTGGGGAACACTTATTTTTATTTATTACATTTAATTTTTTCTCAATTGAATGTAAACAAATTTTTTTTCTTTTGGAGGGCAATTGGGGTTAAGTAACTTGCCCAAGGTTACACAGCTAGCTTTTTTGTGTGGGTGTTAAGTGTCTGAGACCGGAACTGAACTCAGGACCTGCTGACTCTGGGGCCAGCGCTTTACTCACTGCGCCACCTAGCCACCCCAGCAAAAAATTTTAACATTCATTAAAAAAAAAATTTAGTTCCATATTCTCTCCCCTTTTCCCTCCTTGAGAAGGCAAGTAAGTTGATATAGATTATATATGGGCAGTCATGCAAAAGGTATTTCTGTGTTAACCATGTTGCAAAAGAAAACACAGACAAAAAGCCCCAAACCCTAAGAATAATAAAATAAAAAATAGTATGCTTCAATCTTTGCTCAGACTCTATCAGTTCTTTGTCTGTATGTGGATAGCATTTTTCATCATACATTCTTCACAATTGTCTTGGATCAATGTATTCCTGAGAACAGTTAAGTCATTCATAGTTGTTAAACATAATTGCTGTTATTGTTTACAATGATCTCCTGGTTCTGCTCACTTCACTCTTCAGCAATTTATATAGGTCTTTCCATGTCTTTCTGAAATCATCCTCCTCATCATTTCCTATAGCACAATAGTATTTTATCACAATCATATACCTCTTGTTCAGGTGACATCCACTCAATTTCCAATTCTTTGCCACAAAAATATTTTGGTATATATAGGACCTTTTACCTTTTCTTTGATCTCTTTGGGATATAGACCTAGTAGTAGTATTGCTGAGTCAAACAAAGGATGTGCACAGTTTTATAGTTCTAAATTGTTCTCCAGAATGGTTGGATCCACTTACAACTCCACCAACAATGCATTATTGTCCCTATTTTTCAACATCCCCTCCAACATTCTTCATTTTCCTTTTCTGTCATATTAGCCCATCTGATAGGTGTGTAAGGTGGTGCCTTGGAGAGGAATAGGGGCAGGAAGGGACAGGAAAATGAGAAGCCAAAAAAAGACATAATAAAGGGGTGAGCAGAGATCATGTAACTTCTCGAGTTTCAGTTTTCTCACCTGTAAGAATAAGGAAGCTTGTGGGGTTTTTTTTTTTTCTATTTCTTTTAACATCTTTGTTGCAAAAGATTGCTTGAGGGAAAGATTAATGGGTAAGGGACATATTTGGATATGAATGGTATATAAGAAAGATATCAGTAAGAATAATTTTTTTAAAAAAAAATATGTAGATTGTTGTAATCGATCACTCCTAACATCCCTTTCAACTTTAAATATCCCAACTGGCAAATAAGAATGAAAAATACAGGGTAGGAAGAGAACCAGGAGATTTCAGTGTCAAGGCTATGATTGTTTCCCAGTCTAATGTATTTTCCTCTTCCAGTTCCGTCCCTCCTCCTCTGTTTTCTTCCCCCCTAGGGCAGGAATGTGTCCACACCCTATATTTTCCCTCACTTGTTTATGTCATTGGCAACCAAAAACACACATTGCCCTGTGCGTGGTTCAGTGTTTGACAGCATTTATTAAGTGTGTTTGTTACTAGTAACACAAAGACAAAAGTGAAACAGAACCTGCCCTCAAGGAGCTTATAGTCTCACAAGAGGAACATCTTGTACCCATAGGAGCAAAGGCAATTATGCATGAAACAAATACAATATGATTTCTGGGAGAAATGTCAGCAGCTAACGGTTCAGGAGGTGGCATTTGTGCTAAGATTTGCAGGGAGCTTGGGTATTCTGAGAGGCTGACCTGAGGCAGAGGAGAAAAAGGTTGTATATTTCAGGCATGAGATGAGAGCCTATGCAAAGGCACACAGGTGGAAAATGAGATGAGGTTTGTGCAAGGAAATGAAAGGCCATTTTGTGAATAGAAACAATTAACCCTGAAAGCTGGGAAACAGGTTGTGTTTTCTGACTTGCAGTCAGAAAAGAGGGAGTTTTTTTTATCTTTCCCATAATACTCACTAGCTTTGTATGACCTTTGGCAAGTCCCTTAACATTTCTGAGCCTCAGTTTCCACATATGTAAAACAAGGATAATAATAACACCTACCTTACAGAGTTGTGAAAATTAAATGAAGGTATTAGAAGGGCATTTAGGCGGCACAGTGGACAGAGTTCTGGGCCTGGATTTGGGAAGACCTGAGTTATCAGACATTGGCTATGTAACCCAGGGCAAGTCATTTAATCTCTATCTGCCTCAGTTTCCTAAACTGTAAAATTGGGATAACAGTAATACCTGCCAAAGGGGTCTGTGACACAGAAAAAGGTGAGAATCCGTAAACTTGAGGTAGTCAGTTTGAGGGATGGCCACTTATCAGGGATGGTGGAGAGATGGATGATTACTGTTCAGGAAGACATTGACCTAGATGTCTTCCAAGAGCCAGTGGAGATTCAGTGATTCTGGGCCATCTTTCCCTCCTCCCATCACCAGTTCTTTAGGAATGCATCTCGAGCTGGGCAAAGGCGATCAGCCAGATGGAATGCTGGATGGCCTCCAAGTCCCAGTGCTTTCCCCAGTCTCCACCGCCACCCCCCTCCGGGGCTCCTCCTCCAACTCCCACCCCTCTCGGGGCAGAACAAAGTGCAGTCCTGCCGGCTAGACATTCCAGCCCACTTAAAACATCTTGGTTGCTGCAGCTCTCAGCCTAGGCTGCGCACAGCCCTTCTCTTAACATTCAGCAAGCTGTGCCAAGTCCCCTAATGCCCCTTCCAGATCCTGCAGATAGCCCAGCAGGGGAGCAGAGACATTTGGAGAGTTAATGTAGAAGCAATTGAACTAAAGAATTTTCTCTCCTGTTTCCTCCTCCTTTAGAAAACAAGCAGGGGAGGTGGGAGAAAGACGACCAAAGTTGGAACCTGGCTGTGTTTAAGATTAAGGTCTTTTGAGCAAACTCTGCATTCTCTCTTCTACCATGATTTAGCAGCATAGCTGAGGGGGGAAGGTGAGAACCCAGAGCTGTGCAGTGGGTAGAGCACTGCCTTGGTGTCAGGAAGTCAGGATTCCAACCCTGTCTGTGTGACTCTGGGCAAGTCATTTTACCTCCCTAGGCCTCTGTAAAATGAGGGCTTTGGAGTCTCAGTCATTTACACCTCAAGCTGAACTAAGAATCCCAGAAAAGTTTGGATCGAGGGGAGTCCTGTGGCACTGGGCTCCTGAAAGTAGGTTGGAGGGTCACTAGGAGGCAGGGGCAGAAGAAGGATGTAGAATACACAGGCTAGGTATATTCACTTTAAACAGCTTTCTGCAGAGGTCATGTTTTTTATTTTAAAAATATTCCTTTTTATTCCATTTACTATTTTTCCCAAATACATGTAAAATACAATTTTAGCATGTTTTTTAAAATTTTGAGTTCCAAACTCTCTCCCTCCCTTTTTTCCTCCTTGAGAAGGCAAGCAATTTGATATAGGTTATACATGTGCAGTCATGCAAAACATATTTTCATATTAGTCATGTTATGAAAGAAAACACAAATCCAAAAAAAGAAGCAAGAAAAATAAAGTTAAAAAAATATGCTTCAATCCACATTTAGGCTCCATCAATTTTTTCTCTGGAGGTGGAACACTTTTCATCATGAGTCCTTTAGAATTGTCTTGGATCATTGTATTGCTGAGAATAACTAAGTCATTTATGGCTGATTATATAATATGACAATATGGGTGTCACTGTGTACAATGTTCTCCTGGTTCTGTCCATTTCACCTTGTTCATATCTTTCCAGGTTTTTCTGAGAACATCTTCCTCATCATTTCTTATAGCACAATAGTATTCCATTACAATCATACACCACAACTTGTTCAGCCATTCCCCAACTTGATGGGCTTCCCCTCAATTTCCAGTTCTCTGCCACCACAAAAAGAGCTGCTATAAATATTCTTGTACATATAGGTCCTTTTCCTTTTTGTTTTTTATCTCTTTTGGGTAAAGATCTAGTAGTGGTATTGTTGGGTCAAAGGGTATGCACAGTTTTATAACCCTTTGGGCATAATTCCACATTGCTCACCAGAATGGTTGAGTCAGTTCACAACTCCACTAATAATGCATTAGTACCTCAATTTCCCTTACCTCCCCTCCAACATTTGTCATTTTCCTTTTCTGTCATATTAACTAATCTGACAGGTGAGTGGTGGTATCTCAGAGTTCCTTTAATTTGCATTTCTCTAATCAATAGTGATCTAAAGCATTTTTATATGACTATAGAGATCTTTGATTACTTCATCTGAAAACTGCCCATTCCTATCCTTTGACTATTTATTAATTGGGGAATAACTTGTATTCTTCTAAATTTGACTCAGTTCTCTATATATTTGAAAAATAAGGCCTTTATCAGAGAAATTTGCTGTAATCATTTTTTTCACAGTTATGATTACTGTGTATTTCCCTCCACACAGCTTAGGTATTCTGAAAGCAGACTTAGCTCTGAAATTTGAATTTTTACAAAATCACCAAATCTTAGAGTTGGAAAGAAAGGTCATTGAGTTCAAACTGAGGGGGGAAAAATCCCCACTTCAACACTTACAATAAATAAGTGGTTATCTAGCCTTTGCTTGGGTTTTCTCCAAAGAAGGAAACACTACGGACAAAGCAAATCTTTTCACTTTGGGGGTGACTATTTTTTTTGCCTTTTGTTTTGGAGGGGGGAAGGCAGGGCAATTGGGGTTAAGTGACTTGCCCAAGGTCCCAAGGTAGTAAGTGTTAAGTGTCTGAGGCTGGATTTGAGCTCAGGTCCTCCTGACTCAGAACTGGTGCTCTATTCACTGCATCACCTAGCCGCCCTGGTAACTCTATTCTTTAGGAAATTTTCCCTATATCAAGTTTAAATTTATCCTTTTGCAGGTTCCTACCTCCTACTAGTTCTGCCCTTTAGGGCTAGACAGAACAATCTTAGCCTTTCTGCCAAATAACAGCCTTCCAAGGACTGAAAGACAGTCACCATGTTGCCCTTGTAGAAGAACCTTCTCTTCTCCAGGCTGAACATCCCAGTTTCTTCAAGAAATCCTCCTGTGGCATGAATTTAGAACTCTTCATTGTCTGGCTTGCCTGCATCCATGACTAATATCATTCTTCTCTTGTTTCTCTCTGTCTCTTTCTCTCTGTCTCTGTCTCTCTCTCTCCCCCATATCTCTCTCTCTCCTCCTTTGCCTTCCTCATCCTCCTTAGCTCCTTATCTCCTTTCCTCATGCTTAATTTCTCCTCCACTTCCTCTCCTCTTGTTTCTGATGTTGGTTAGTTCTTCCATCTCTAACCCTCATTATAGTGAGACAATTGGCAGGAGTGTGGTTCAAATACCATCCACTTCATCCATTGGTCTTGATTCACTGCTGATTTTGCCTCTGGATGGTCAAGTATCATCAAATCTTCTTTCCTGGCATTGCTCAGCCTTCTGGCTGATTTTCAGCTTGATGCTCAAGATTTGCAACTTGTCCATAAGGCCTTCCAGAAATCCTATGCCTACAGTGGTATGACAGAGTTCACAGCTCTGTTATGTTCAGTTTCTTGCAGAAAACTGGCTTTCTTTTCTGGTATTTTGTCTTAGAAGGGCTAGTAAGAGACTAACTCTGTTACATCATTCCATTCTGGCATTCAACAGTTTGGCGCAGGATGTTATGAGCTAGTGGGTTTGGAGGTACTTTCAAAAAATGTTTTCCTTATCCCCATTGCAGACTTTTATTGTTCTACAAGTAGAAAATGCAATAAATGGGGGGAGAAGAGAATTTAAAAGCCACTCTGGTCATAGATGCAAACATAACCAAACTCTTAATAGATGCCGATGGTCTCTTTACTGAGGAGTATTTTATTCAGTAGCCCTGTAGCAGTTAAAACAACAACCAAAAAAACTATGAGCATTAAATAAATGCAAAAACTTTTCATCTGGCTCTGGGGTAGAATAGTACCTCAGAAGAGGAAAGAAGAATTTAGCATTTTTGCAAATATAGGATAAAACTACCTTGAAGGGGGGAGGGGAGGAACCCAACCTTCTTTAAACAAAAGTTTTGCCAAGATCGGAAATCATTTCTGCAGTTGTTTACAATGCTTGGGCAGCCCATCCAAAGTCAATACTGGCGGCTGCTGGCTCCACTTTTCTGTTGCATATTATTTGCCATCGGCCATCGCAAGGGCGTCCATAATAGCTCTGTCCTGGAACTATTTCTGGGATTAGGTTCACTCCCTTGAAAAACAAACTCTGGCAATAACTCAGTCGTCCCCAATAAAAATCCTAGTTTTCGAGGCCCTAATCAAGTTTTCCAGAACAGCCTTCCAAATTAGAAACGGCATGCAGAATATTTGACTCAGGAGGGCCAGATTGTGCTTTTTCATTTGAGAGGTGCCAGCATGGAAACTTCCATTGCCCTTCAATGATTGGTTCACTGATTGCCAAAAAAATCCAATTCTGTCTAAGAGGCATGACCCTGACTGTGTGAAAATTCTGAAATCCAAGACCCTTCCTTTTAATACTTCTTTCTCTGACCCAAAAGAGTACTTCATTTTTGCCAAGAAATCACAGTAAGAAATTCTTACTGTACATTATTTTAAGGTGCAAGAGAAATACTCAAGATAGAGTTGACCTTTCCAACCAGGTTCAAAGTTACATTCACATACTAGGTCAAGCCTTGTGCTTGCTATCTAGTCATGCTAGATAGGTGAGCCATTACTTAGCACAAATGTTCTTCCCCTTTTGGTCAACTGATCCCAAAAGGGTCCATAGATAGCATTCAGGGGGTCCATAAACTTGTGGTTGTCTTTTTTATTTTTTGGATTTTTTTCAATGATATTTATTTTTTCCCAATTACATGTAAAAACAATTTTTAACATTTGTTTTATAGAATTTTGAGTTCCAAATTCTCTCCCTCTCTCCCTTCCCTCCCTCCTCTCTGAGACAGTAAGCATTTTGATATAGGTTATACATGTTCAATCATGCCAGAATTTTTTAAAAAATATTTTTATATTTCAATATAATTGGCTTTCTTTGTAAAACTATGTATTTTACTTTATGCATTTAAAAATATTATTCTGAGAAAGGGTACATGGGTCTCCCCAGATTGCTAAAGAAGACTAAAAGGTCAGTAACCTCTGATTTATCAAATTTTGCTAGAAATCTTTTAGGCAAAAATCTTCTCACAAAGTCATAGAATGTTAGAGCTAAATGGATAGAAGAAAGGAAATAAACATTTTATCAAGCACCTACTATGTGCTCAGCACTGTGCTAAATGCTTTACAAATATTATCTTATTTGATAGTCACAACAACCCTATGAGATGGGTGCTATTCTTTTTATTTTTGCTTTTTGGAGGGCAATTGGGGTTAAGTGACTTGCCCAAGGCCACATGTCTGAGGTCAGATTTGAACTCAGGTACTCCTGACTCCAGAGCCAGTGCTCTATTCACTGTGCCACCTAGCAGCCCCAGATGGGTGCTATTCTTATACCCATTTTATAGTTGAGAAAACTGAGGCAGAGGTTAAGTGACTTAGCCAGGGTCACACAGATAGGAAGCGTCTGAGGCTGGATTTGACCTCAGATCTTCTTGATTCCAGACCTGATGCTCCATCCACTGCACCTCTTAGCTGCCTAAGGAACCTCAGAGATTATCTAATTCAACTTTCTCTTCATATGAAAGAACTTTGGACTTGGAGTCAAAAGGATCTGAGTTTGAGGCCCACTCATTAACTGTGTGATCATGGGCATGTCGTGTCTCCTTTCTGTAAAATGAGCGAAGGGGAGGTAGACCAGTTGATCTCTCAGGTCTCTTCCAACCAGAGGTGGGATGGTAAATGTTTAACAATCAGCTCTTAGAGAGAAAACATGTGCACAAAATGACACACTTTTAATCTACTTTAACAACATTTTCTTCATCACTAGAGTAGCTCCCTCCTTCCCTTTCATTAGCCTGTAATCATACCTAATCAGTTATGTAAGGTACGTGTTCAAAAAATTACAACCATTTGCATTCTCCAGGCAGTTTGAATACACTGACCTCTGGTAGTGTACATTACAAGTCATCTTGAAACCATCACATTCTACAGAAAGAAGCTTTGTTTTGCTTCTCATTCCATAATTAGAGCTATTTTTCTATTTATATTCATTCTCCATTTATGTTTATTATTCTTCTCTTTGGCAGATTCTCAAATGAACTGGTTGGCATCATTGGACAGTTGTTCGGTAGAGTTTTTATGAGATTGTAACCAATATACCAGTAGTAGAAGAGAAGAAACATCTGAAGAGTTTCTTTTCTCACATATGTCAGCTTGCATATAAACACTGTTTAAAATAGAGCAATATATGTATTTGAACATCAATTACGTATATCAATTAATACAGCTCTTGTTTCTAGCCAGAAGAAAAGTAAATATTTTATGTTGTAAATAGCTATTCATTTAATCAATTTGACTAGGTGGCTAAAAATAAAAGAAATGAATTTCTATCCTTCAACAAGAGATCCTGCAAAACCCTTATACTATTTCCCATTATGTATTTTTGTGAGCAAGGATTTTCACTTTCTTTTGTTTTAAATAAAAATTCAACAATAAACGATGCAGAACTGGTTAGGCTCTTAAGACTGTGTTTATCTGGTGTTGAACCAAATATTGCAAATCTTTGTTAACATAAAAAGTCTAACAATGAAATTAAGTTTATGTATGATTGTTATGTTGTGTTAAACATCTTCCAAGTTGTAACTTATATAATTTAAATGTTATTTATATTCAACAAAATTTATAAAATAAATACATTAACTATGAAGTCTTTCAGATAATAAAAGTCTAAGAGGTCATGCTATACTACTTGTAATTCTTTTTTCTTTTTGGCTTTTTGGAGGGGGGAAGTCAGGGTAATTGAGGTTAAGTGACTTGCCCAAGGTCACACAGCTAGTAAGTGTTAAATGTCTGAGGTGGATTTGAACTCAGGTCCTCCTGACTCCAGGGCTGGTGCTCTATTCATGGCACCACCTAACCTCCTCCATTACTTGTAATTCTTACAAAATTTCCCATATAAAATATTTGTAACCATTCTATAATTGAAATTACTTCATCTTATACTTAGAGTTTTCATAATTATAGGTAGAATAACATTTTATAATATGGTTATAACCATTATTATATGATGTAAAATTTTAATTTGGAACTTTTGCATGGTGAAATTTACCATTTTAGTTATTATAAGCACTTACTAAATAATTCTAGGGCAGTTAGGTGGTGCAGTAGATAGAATGCCAGGTCTGAAGTCAGGGAGAGTCTTCTTCCCGAGTTCAAATCTGGCCTTAGACACTTACCAGCTGTGTGACCCTGGGCAAATCACTTAATCCTGTTTGCCTCAGTTTCCTCATCTGTCAGACAAGAGAGAGAAGGAAATGGGAAACCATTCCAGTATCTTTGTCAAGAAAACCCCAAATGAAGTCATGAAGAGTCAGACATGACTGAAACGACTGAACAATAACAACAACAAATGAATAATTCTAGAAGAGTATTATGAGCTATATATTAAATTACCTAAGGATTCATAATACATTTGTTGTTGTTTAAAGGGGCTAAGGAATAAAAAACATTCAGAAACACCAGAATCCATGATCTCCAAGGTCCTTTTCAGCTCTGAATACTAAGATACTAGACCCTTACCCTCTCAAAATTACAACCCATAGACCAGCAATCCAAATTCTCAGTTATCATATTGAAGGTAGAGCCCCAAACCACCTCTTTGATTTGGGGCCCTCCCCTGACCCCTAAGAGTTTCCTCTGGGAACCTCAGAATACAACTCATATTTAGATATCTACAGCTTTAAGTCAAAGAGTCCTCATTCCCAAGTAAGCGCTAGAGGTAACAATATACACTTGTATGTAATCGGCTTCATTTCACTTCACAGACAATTCAGAAAACAGAAAAGATTAATAAACAATTTTAAAAATGTATAATGACTTATTTTGTTTTTACATCACCTACATTTCCCTCCTTCCTCCCCCTCCCAGAGAGTTATCCTTAATGACAAATAATTTTTTAAAAAGAGGTGAAACAAAGTCATTCAACAAAATTAACCAACGTATTGAAAAAGTCTGACATTATATGCAGTGCTCCACATCCATGATTTTGGCAACTGCTTAAAATATATTAACACAGAATTTGGCGTGCTAGACTATGTATTACAATTTTAAGGGGGAAAAAGACTCGTATCTTAATGTTCAGAACTAGAAGGGTCAGGGTGGCTAGGTGGAGCACCGGTCCTGGACTCAGGAGGACCAGAGTTCAAATCCAGCCTCAGACATAACACTTAATAGCTGTGTTACCTTGGTCAAGTCACTTAACCCCAACTGTCCTGCCTTCCCCCCTCCAAAAAGCAACTAAAAAAAGAAAAGAACTGGAAAGGTCTTTGAAGATCATTGATTCCAGTGGTTCTGAAACTTTTTTATTCCACAGTCCCTTTCAATGATAACCTCTGTCAAGAATCCTAGGATAGGTGCCTACTCAGGACTCTTCCTTGGGGCCATAATTGGTCATTATAATTTTGCAGCATTCAGTTTTGATTATTTTGTTGTTCTTTTTGGTTTACATCATTGTAGTTTTTGTGCATATTGTTTTCTTTCCTCTATTTCCTTTTTAAAACATTTTTAAATTAAATTTTATGTTTATTTTTAGTTTACATCATTCATTTCCTCAAGATTTTGAGTTACAAAATTTCTCCCCATTTTTCCCTTACCCACCACCCCAAAACAGTGATCCCACTGCATACCCCCTCCCCCAATCTGCTCTCTCCTATATCCTCTCCCATCCCCTCTCTGACTTTTCAGTAAGGCAATATGGATCTCTATACCCCAGTGCCTGTATATCTTATTTCCCAGTTGCATGTAAAAAAAAATTATATATATATATATATATATATTTAAACATTTGATTTTAAAACTTTGAATTCCAGATTCTTTCCCCTCCTCCTTCATCACCCACCCCTACTGGGAAGACAAGCAATTCAATATAGGTTGTACATGTGTAGCTATGCAAAACATTTCGATAGTGGATACATTGTGAAAGATTGACTATATTTCCCTCCATCCTATCCCACCCCCCCCCACTTGTTCTATTCTCTACTTAGATCCTATCCCTTTTCAAAAGTGGATGCTTCCAACTTCCCTCCCCTCCAACCTGTCCTCCCCTCCATCATCCCCCTGTCTCATCCCCTTCCCCCTTACTCTCCTGTAGGGAGAGATACACTATTTAGTGTATATATCATTCCTTCCCTAAGCCAAATTCAATGAGAGTAAGGTTGACCCATTCCCTTTTGCCTTCCTGTTCTTCCCCTCCTCCATCATAACAGTTTTCCCTTGTCTCTTCTATATGAGATAATTTACCCCATTCTATCTCTCCCCATTTCCTCTCATTATATTTCTCTCTCACCTCTCAATTTCACCTTTTAAGTATCATCCCTTCCTATTCAATTGGTCCTGTGCCCTCTGTCTATGTATACCTGTACACATATATACACAAACTCACATATGTATTCATATACCCATATACTGTCCTATATAGACATATGTATGCATATACACACACATTTATATTCCCTTCACTATTCTCATACTGAGAAAAGTTTCATAACTTACAATTATTGTTTTTCCATGTAGGAATGTAAATAGTTCAACTCTGATAAGTTCCTTATGATTTCTTTTCCCTGTTTACCTTCTCATGCTTCTCTTGCTTCTTGTATCTGAATGTCAAATTTTCTATTCAACTCTGGTTTTTTCATCAAAAATGCTTGAAAGTCCTCTATTTCATTGAATGACCATATTTTCCCCTGATACATGATACTCAGTTTTCTGATTCTTGGGTAGGTGATTCTTGGTTTTAATCCATTGACCTCTGGAATATCATATTCCAAGCTGTTTGATCCCTCAGTGTAGAAGCTGCCAGATCCTGGGTTATCCTGATTGTGTTTCCAAAAGATTTAAATTGTTTCTTCCTGGCTGCTTGTAATATTTTCTCCTTGATCTGGGAACTCTGTAACCTGGCTATAATATTCCTAGCAGTTTTCTTTTTGGGATCTTTTTCAGGAGGTGATAGGTGGATTCTTTCCACCTCTATTTTGCCCTCTGGTTCTAAAACATCAAGGCAATTTTCCTTGAGAATTTTTTAAGGAATATTTCTAGGTTCTTTTTTGATCATGGCTTTCAGGTAGTCCAATAATTTTTAAGTTATCTCTCCTGGATCTATTTTTCAGGTCAGTGGTTTTTCCAATGAGATATTTCACATTGTCTTCTATTTTTTCATTTGTTTGGATCTGTTTAATAATATCTTGATTTCTCATAAAGTCACTAGCTTCCATTTGCTCCAATCTAATTCTGAAGGAATGATTCTCTTCAGTGAGCTTTTGAGATTCTTTTTCCATCTGGCAAATTTGGCTTTTTAAGGCATTCTTCTCCTCATTGGCTTTTTGAGCCTCTTCGCCATTTGAGTTAGTCCATTTTTAAGGTGTTATTTTCTTTTTTTTATGAGCAATTGGGGTTAAGTAACTTGCTCAAGGTTACACAGCCAGTTATTTCTGGGTGTGGTGCTAAGTATCTGAGTCTGGATTTGATCCCCAGGTCATCCCGACACTGGAGCCAGTGCTCTTACTTGCTGAGCCACCTGGCCACCCCTAAGGTGTTATTTTCTTCAGTCAGTTTGTTAACTCTCTTTTCATGATTTTCTTACATAATTCTTATTTCTCTTCCCAATTTTTCCTTCACTTCTCTTATTTGGTTTTCAAAATCCTTCTTAAGCTCCTCTATGGATTGTAACCAATTCATATTTTTCTTGGAGGCTTTTGGTGCAGGAGTTCTGATTTTATTGTCTTCCTCTTGTTCTGTACTTTGATCCTTTTTGTCCCCAAAATGAGAATCTAAAGTGGGATTGCTGAGCTTGCTTTGTTTCCTTTGCTTGCTCACATTGCCACTCAATTACTTGAATTTTGAGCTTTTTGCCACAGTAGAACTCTGATTCCAGAGAGGAGAGCTTTGTTCCAAATTTCTGGGGTTTTCACAACTGTCAGAGCTATTAGTTGGCTGCCCCCTCAGAAGCCTCCACTGGCTCTGGCTCACTGGTCACACACCCTAGGACCTCCACCCTAGATAGCAATCTAGATACAAGCAGGTTAAAGCAAGAGTGATTACCCCTCAGAATGGTTGCTTGGTCTGCCTACAATCTGCAGGCCAGGAGCTCTTAAGCAGCCACATGGTGGCAGCTGCACGACTGTGGCCCTCAGCTGCTTCTCCCTCCAGGGGGCAGAGGTCGCATCACATTTCTGGACCCCTTGTTCCCAAAGTCCACTGACCTCTCACTTCGTCTTTGGCATATATGGGTTGATAATTCTGGAAACCACCACAGCTACTGGTGATCCACTCTCCCAAAGTCCCTCCAGCTAGGGCTGGGCATGGCCGCCCTGGGGCTAAAACCATTGACTCATGCGGGCCTGGGCTCTGCTCCCAGTGCTCTGAGATGGCTCCTTCCTGCCGGCCTGCCGGGCTGTCTTCATCAGGAGGTTTGTTGTTTAGAGTCATTTTTTATAGGTATTTGAGGTGGTTATGTGGGGAAGTGCATGGAATTTTCATGCTTCTCTGCTGCCATCTTGGATCCTCCCCATAAACTTTAAAAAATCTTTTTGGAGGGAGAAGGCAGGGCAATTGGGGTTAAGTGACTTGCCCAAGGTCACACGTCTAGTAAGTTTTAAGATGCCCCCTCCTTTTTTTTTTTTTACATCAGATAGTGCACATTTTCCCATGCTTCTCTGCAATCATTGAAGTCATCATTTCTTATAGCACAGCAGTATTCTGTCATATTCATGTACCACAATTTGTTTAACCACTTCCCACCTGAATGGCATCTGCTTTGTTTCCTTTTTCCTTTTTTTTTTTTTTTTTACTTTTTTGGAGGGCAATTGGGGTTAAGTGACTTGGCCAAAGTCACAGGGATAGTTTTTGTGTTAAATGTCTGAGGCTGGATTTGAACTCAGGTCCTCCTGACTCCAGGGCCAGTGCTCTATTCACTGTGCCACCTAGCTGCCCCTTCCTTTTTATTCTATTACAAAAAATACTGCTTCTCTTTTCTCATTTCCCTGACATTTCCTTCCCACCAGAAAATTGGACTCTGCCCCTCAAATCAGCCTGGGCTTTCATAGATCTGCTTTGGTCTTTTCTTACCCAGACCCTGGCTTATATATCATTTGTGCATCATCTCCACACCAAAAGACCATAGAATATACATGTATTACTGTCTTCCTTAATGTCCCCTTCCTAACTCCCTTTCAGGTGTTCTTTTCCCTCATTAGAGTGTAAACTCCTTGAGGGGAGGTAATGTTTTACTTGCTTGTATTTGTATCCCCTTCTTAATATTTAGAATGGTTGTTGGTAAATAGTAAGAACTTAATAAATGTTTTCTACAAATATGCAATATACGAAAAGTAAGAACTTAATAAATATTTTCTATAAATATGCAATACACAAATAGTAAGAGCTTAATAAGTGCTTTCTATAAATATTTTGGTATTGCCCTTCTTGTGGTGTATGTCTAATACTGAAAACTCTGGGTCAGAAAATATGAACAGTGTTGTCACTCTCATCCTCTAGTTCCAAATTGCTTTCCAACAAGTGATGTATCAAATCTATTGCAGCCAGAACCAATCAATTAATGCTCAATTATTAAAACTCAATCATTCAACCATGATGACATGTGAGTATATCAACAAGTCCTCAGTCCCCAAAACATATCCTTAATCCTCTCAAGGAACTGACGTTGAATAAATCCATATCCTCTGTAGAAGGATTATGCCACCCTAACCTCATTAAACTGATCTGGAAATTTGCCAGATAAAAAAAATAAAAACAAAACAATACATTCACTTAAATTCCCCATTAGATATTTATTCTTTTGAGAGTTAAAGGCTTGCAGAGTAATTTTTTTTTTAACGATAGAGTTCCATATTAAAATGTAAATGCCTCTGGGCCAGGTAATATTAATGCTTTTATCAGTAATCACCTTCAGGCTCTTGTTTATCAGATATTTTAGACCCAGATCTTACAGGAGCAGGACACAGGATCACTGATGCTAGAACTGAAAGGGAGTTCAGATGATCACCTGGTTCAGCCCCCTGCCTTCAGGCAGGCAGTGTGCAGGGGATTATTCTCCTCTTTTGACAGATTAAACCACTGCAGCCTTGATAGTACCTTGACTGGGCCTGCTGGAGCCCAGGTAGATGTCTCCTGCATAACACAGTCTACATACATTTTTGGAGGGAATGGGGCGACAGGAGCAGAGAAGGCACTGAAGGGAGAGATAGGAGAGTGCCAGGGGCAAATTTTGCCAACTCTGTGGTTTGCCAAGCCTGGCCCTGCCCAGAGGCCTTGTAGCCAATCCAATTCCCTCATTACTTGGGCCCTCATTCCAAGATGCTGGCTTTTTGCCTGGCACTGTGTACAGCATTTGCTTGGATACCTCTCTGGAAGTGTGGGTCAGGGCATTCATTTTAGAAAGGCAGCAATGGGGGGAGGGGAGGGTAACACTTGGTACACTGCATCCAGCCCTTCTGTAGAATAAAGGGGTTAGATTACACGTACTCTGATTTCCCTTCCAGCTCCAAACCCTATGGACATGAAGAAAGTCTGGGAAATGCTAGATTCTGCTGACTCCTTTGAACCCTGTCTGGTAAATCCAAGTGGGGAGTTTGATTATCAAGCAACCCATCCTCATGTTATCTCCTACAGCCCCAGTTAGATTTTGAATATTTCCAGAAAATTTTGGGCCAAAGCATTCTAGGCCACAGACAGGATTTTTTTATTAACGGGCCTTCAGAAATAGTTATGGGGTATATAAAAATGGATACAGTTAGAGGGGAAGTAAGAGACTCTACACTGTGGTCCAGGAGTCTCTGAAGAGTGTAAATACCCTCAAATGTCCCTTAGTGGGTCCAGCCTCATGAGGAGGTAAGAGAGAATATTTATTTTTAGTGGTGATGGACATTGTGGTGAGAAAGGAAAATATAACCAATATTTTTTTGAAATTATTTTTAGCATCCTTTACAAATTTAGAGTATAACACATGACTCAGTTTGCCTATAAAATGTGTGGTATATTTAGAGATGTTGAAAGCAAAGAAAAAACATGGAAAAATTAGGAGAAAGGGAATATTTTTTCTTTTCCATATCCCATTTGGGGAGTAAACTTAAAAAAAGAATAAAAAAATATGACTTTTTAAAAAAATTCCATTTTCTTTTTGGCCTTCATGCAACTCTTGCCAGAAATTCATTTCTGAAAGAGGTTATAGGGACACACACACACACGCACACACACCCATACCCACACACACACACCCCACAAACACAGAATGACTACAGAATTGCAAAAGAAAACACTAAAAACAGCTAAACTCAGATGAAGAACAAATGTTTTTCTTACCTCCTTAGAGGTAACACAGATGTGGAAAGTCACTTACAAAGTACTCCCTCTGTTCATTGGGGTTATGTTCCCTGGGGGACCATCACCGCAGTTTCATAGTCTCTGTGAGTCTATACTCCAAAAATTGTAGCTCATGAGCCCCCATCAATGTGTTTACCTTTTACAAGTCAACCAGAGGACCCAATTAGTCAACACAAAAGCACTACTGAATTAGCATAGCAAGAAACATAATGTCTCCCCCATAAACCTGGGGCATTCCCTCCAAAATGTACATAGTCTCAGTGGGGAGAGTGAACCCAAGTAGAAGTCACAAGAAGAGAGGTACACTGGTAGTAAAAACATGTTGATCAAACACATTTTTTCATGGGCCATTTATACTTCTAATATTGCAGGACCCCTGCTCCTTACTAGGAGAGACATTTTGGTTGGGCAAGGTGTTCTTCTGGATACCCTGGATCTGCTCTTTTGGGCACATTACTCTGTTCAGTTGGTCAGAATCTCTGCTGCAACAGGTTCCACCGAGGTTGGAATAATCAAGATCTGAGTCTCATCAAAAAAAGGGAAGACTTGGTTGTTGCCATGGAAACGATAGCAATCTTAGGAGAAGATCACTCTCTCTTCTAGAGTTTTTAGTACATATTGATAGAAAATCTTAGAATAGTTTCACAGACATCTTAGGTTTTAGAAGAACAGATTTCTTTTTTTTAAATCTCATTTTGCAGTTAACAAGCATTTATTTTCTCTTCCCCCAGCCCTTTTATCAAACTAACGTTCATCCCTCCATAGCTCCCATTCATTGTTCCTAATTTTATCCTGAGGCAGGTTGTTCTGGAGTCAGCTCAGATCAGCTCTGCCAATTACTAAAATTTCAGTGTGGGCACTTACACCTCAGGAATTGGCTTCATATCAAGGCTTGATTTATTGTTTTGTTGGCTGCCTAGACTTAAGAAAGTGGTGAAGAAAACGTTTATAATGCAGATTAAACTTAAAAGTGTGTTATTTCTACATTTTTTTCCTGATTGAGCCAGTAGTTGAATATTTACCCTACATCCTTTTCCCTGAGTCTACATAGAGTAAAGCTATTCCTTCTGTAATAGTACTTAAAATTTGTGAAGTCAGGTGCCATGTCCTCTTATCTAAGCTAATCTCTCCAAATCTCTTCCTTTAATGACATGAGGTACTTTGCATCAGAGCAGTGGGTACATGGGAGATTTGAGGGTTTAATGTGGTCAAGGAGGGAAAATGAAGGGAGAAACACTGAAAGGAGATGAGAACAGAATGAAGAGCTGGTAGGAGTTCGAGACAAATCACAGAATAAATAGAATCTCAGAAAGCATCTAGTCCAAATCAATTCCATTTACAACACTCATGAGAAGTGGCCATTCGACCTTTGCTCGACCACCTTGAGTGAAAGAGAGCTCCCTACCTCCAAAGGGAGTCCATTCCATTTTTGAATAGGTCTAGTTATTAGGAAATTTTCTGTTATAGCAGGGTCTTAATTTTTCCTCTTTTTGCAACTTTTGCTCATTGGCCTAGTGCTGTGACCTGGGACCAAGTAGAACAAATGAAATTCCTCTTCTCTAGAATAGGTCTCCAAATGGGCTATCACATCTGCCCAGAGTCTTTTTCTTTTCCAGGCTCAATTTTGCCAATTCTTTCAACTGATCCTTGTATACCATGAACTAGGGGTCCTTCACCATAAGATTGCTCTCCTCTAAACCTTGTCCATCTGAACTCTCTCCATCCAGCTTATGAATATTCTTCCTAAATTGGGATGCCCAGAATTGGACAAAATACTCCGATCATGGTTTAGCCCTGGCAGAACATAGCAGGACTATAACCTCCTTTCCTGGAGATTATTTTTTCTTAATGCATTAGCTTTCTTTGCAGCAGTAATAGAGTGTTGGTCCCCCTCTTAACATTTAAAGCTATCTAGAAATGAAATGGGTTGACTCATGTCATAATGAGCTCTCCAGCACTGGGAGTCATAGGACCCTTAGAGTTATTGCTTAGTGATCTTAGAATACAAACAGAAGTTTGGGGGAATGTTGCAGTAGAGATTCATACTTGAGGTAAGGGTTGGGAGTAAGAGACCACCACAGTATTTGGAATTAAAGAAGATCTTAAGGTATCTTAATGAAGTGATTTGCCCAAGGTCATACAACTCATTAGTAGCTAAGCTTGGACTGGAGTTCTCTGACCCAAATCTATTACTTTTTCTACACCACAATCTAAGTTGGACTCAATGACCACCAAGGTATTTTCCAGTCCAGGAATTAATATAAGATGAATGGATGTCTTATGGGGCGGGGGGAACCAGGGGGAGGACCAGGGGGAGAGATATCATGAAAAAACTGAAGGAAAAAAGCAATGTTTAATGCTAATTCAAAAAAATAAATTGCTTTCTGGTGGGATTTCAGGCACTTATTAGGTCACTTAAGGAAATTATTTGAAAGCTTCATCATGCCCATTAAATTTCTTCATGTAAGTGGCCATGTCTTCAGCCTGTGCCTAAGTTTGGTTCTGGCTCTTACCTAGCTGATTCCTTTCTACTCTGCTGCAGTTAAAGAGCTGGGGTTAATAAACTTCCTAATAAGGAAAGAAGGAAAGAAAAAAGGAAGGAAAGGAGGAAGGAAGGAAAAAAGAAAGGAAGGAAGGGAAGGAGGAAGGAAAGAAGAAAGGAAGGGAAGAAAGAAGGAAAGAAGGGAGGGAGGAAAGGAAGGAAGGAAGCAAACAAGCATTTATAAAGCTCTTACTATGTGTCAATCACAGTTCTAAGCACTTTACCAATATTATCACATTTGATCCTCACAATAGCCCTTGTAGGTGCTATTATTATTATAATTTTGCTGTTGAGGAACTGAGCCGAACAGAAGTTAAGTGAGTTGCCCAGGATCACATAGCTATTCTGTCTGAGGCTGGATTTGGACTCAGGTCCCCCTAACACCAGGCCCAGGGCTCTATTCACTGTAGAAACTATCAGTGAGTTTGATGATATGAGAAACTACCATAGCAGAGACAAGGATAACACAGTACAACAGAAAGACCTGTGAATTTTGAGTCCAAGGATCTGTGTTCAAGTACTGCTTTGCTAACTGTGTGACCTTGGACAGCTCAATTAACCTCTGTGGGCCTCCATTTCCTCACCTGTATACCAACCTGTATATTTCTTTCTTTCTTCTTTTCCCATTCTGTTCACACACACACATACACACACACACCCTGTGATACCCATACCAGAAGGACAAGTCTCTGATGATGATACCCCAGGAAGTGCTGAGCAGTCCAGTTTCAAAACATTCTCCCAAAGCATCAGACTTTCTTTCCTTCTTTCCTCCTTTCTTTCTTTCCTCCTTTCTTTCTTTCTTTCTTTCTTTCTTTCTTTCTTTCTTTCTTTCTTTCTTTCTTTCTTTCTTTCTTTCTTCTTTCTCCTTTCCTTCTTTCTTTTTTCTTTCTTTTTTCCTT
>NW_027186296.1:35567909-35568106 GCF_028583685.1 Petaurus breviceps papuanus | reverse complement strand
TCCTTCTTTCTTCCTCCCTCCCTTCTTCCCTTCCTCCCTTCCTTCCTCCCTCCTTTCCTTCTTTCCTTTCTTCCTTCCTTCCTTCCTTTCTTTTTCCTTTCTCCTTTTTTCTTCCTTCCTTCCTTCCTTCCTTCCTTCCTTCCTTCCTTCCTTTCTTTCTTTCTTTCTTTCTTTCTTTCTTTCTTTCTTTCTTTCTT
>NW_027186296.1:35562022-35567899 GCF_028583685.1 Petaurus breviceps papuanus | reverse complement strand
TTCTTTCTTTCTTTCTTTCTTTCTTTCTTTCTTTCTTTCTTTCTTTCCTTCCTTTCTGTCTTTTCATTTTCCCCCCATTTCTCTTTATTTTGTTTTGAAATCAGGATAAAAATACACTTAAAACATTCATTTTCTTTTCCAGAAAAGAAAAAAACAATCTAGATAAAGTAGTGCTTCAGTTGCTTGGCATTTCCAAACACTAAAGAGGTTGCACACAAGTGGAACAGAAGCTTAACCCTTTAAGTACCAAAGCCTTAAAATTTTAATCATCTAGGATGGTAATCTTTCTAACAATGTATGACTCATTCTCCAATCTTATTAAACAAAAGATACTGAACTTATTTTTAACCTTTCCTTGATGACTCAGCATCATCTTTTTAAACACTAGTTATTGTACTGGGCTGAACAGAGATATCCTCAGGGACTATTTTGGGTTATAGGACGATTTTGTCCCAACAACAGTTGCATCAGCAAACAAAAGGAGGCAATGGTGAAATGGAAAGATGTTGGATTTAGCATCAAAAGACTTGATCTTCAAGTCTAGCTCTGTCATTAACCAGCTGTGGGACCTTGGTCACTTCCTTTCACGGGGCTTCAGTTTCCTTATGTATAGAATGAAGGGTATTGGACCTTTAAGGTGTCTCTCTCTTTTTTTTTGAGGGGGGAACGCAGGGAAATTGGGGTTAAGTGACTTGCCCAAGGTCACACAGCTAGTAAGTGTTAAGTGTGTGAAGCTGGATTTGAACTCAGGTTCTCCTAACTCCAGGACTCTATTCACTAGGCCACCTAGCCTCCCCTCTAAGGTCTCTTTCTTGTCTAAATATTTAATCCTATGAATCTTGACTCTGTCATTTGCTATGGGAGTGACCTTGCGCAAGTCACTTCTTCTCAATGGGTCTCATTTGTAAAATGACGGGGTTGGGTGTCAACCCACAGTTTAAGAAGCGTTGAAGGGGATAAGAGTGGAAAAAGTTTAAGGAGTCTAGATGACTCCTAGACTTTTATGATCTCATCTAGTTTCAAATTTGTGACCCTATAATGTATTAAGCACTTAGTCTGTGAAGTGTTGGGTGTTAGGAAATAAATAGGGCCTCCCTTCAAGGGGAAATGTGTGGAAGCCAGATTATGGAGAACTTCAAAATATATATGTCAGACATGTAATCCCTCCTGGACACTACTCTTCTAGGTACATTATCTCTGTTGGCTACCATTAGGTGGCTCCACTTGCTACATGGTTGTAGGCAGTCTTTCTGTTCCCGGCTCTTGGCTTCAGCTAGGGTTCCTGGCTATAGGACTGCTTCTTCCTTATGAGAAGGATGAACTTTGCTATGCTTTTTTAATTTAAAGCCCCAAGAGTGGGACAGCCAGGTGGCTCAGTGAGTAAGAGCACCTGGCCCCAGCGTTGGGAGACCTGGGATTGGTTCTGGCCTCAGATACTCAGCACCCACACAAAAATAACTGGCCATGTAACCTTGAGCAAGTTACTTAACCCTAACTGCTTAGGGGTGGCCAGGTGGCTCAGTGAGTAAAAGCACCTGGCCCCAGCGTTGGGAGACCCGGGATTGGTTCTGGCCTCAGATACTCAGCACCCACACAAAAATAACTGGCCGTGTAACCTTGAGCAAATTACTTAACCCCGATTGCTTTAAAAAAAATAATTAAATAAAATAAAGCTCCATGAGCTTTATGCAGCTCTTTAGGAGCAAGAGACTTCAACCATGGACTAGTAAACATTCTACCTGGGGTAGACAAAACATCCCATCAATGCCAACCTTGGTCCTGCTAGACTCTGGTTCACTGGACAACTCATGGTTCTCTATCCCAGGATCCTTCCAGATGTTCCTCCACCAGGTCCTTCCAGATGCCGCTCCAAAGGATGTTGCTCCACTGCTTGGTTTCTACCTCTGTTTCAGACTAGTTGATACCATGGCCTAACACATTGCTACTTACTTTCAGAATGGACCAGAGCCTACATCCTAAGACCAGCCATCATCTTCCATATTTTGCTCCCTTGGAGGATCAGTTCTGATACACATAATCTCCCAAGTAGCAGAGGCTTGGCACTGGGCAACAGTCTCTTTGTCTTCTTGATGAATACTACTTGACTCTGTTAAGTGCTTCTCTTGCAAGAGACTATTGCCTATAGGATATAGGGAGAGCAGAGAAATCTCCCTCCACTCCTCATTCTGCTAGAACATGGCTGTTCTGACTCTCTTTACATGGCTTGATTACCAGCAGGGTCAGCTTCACTTCTAAACTAAGTCTCTCCCATTAGTCTATATAAGTATGTGGAGAGGAAAGAACACTGAGGCAGATCCATGACCTGAGATAATTGTCAACCAGGCTTCCTAAACCATTCTATGCAAATGAGTCACTCAAGGGCTGAAAGGAATCCTCATTAAAACTTAAAAAAATTTAAGGGGAATGTCCTCATATGTCATCGTCTATTTCCTGACTCTTATATCCCACAATTTCATGTACTGGATTGGAAGTACTCAATTAACTAGGGGTCTATCCCCCCTTTCCCTATATTTTCATATATAACCTGAGCCTTAAAGCCCATTGGCATAGGACTCTCTCCTCCTGGGTGGAGATCAATGCCCTGAGCCTTTGTGAGGGTGGAGAGAAGTTGGAGAGAGGGCGGGAAAAAAAGGAGAGGTGGTCTCTTGGGCTCTTCTGAGAGGAGATGAAGATGTAGGGAATTTCAACTTCTCTTTAGGACCACAAGGGAAGAAAGACTCTGGGAATAAGCCATCATGTAGAACTTTGATCATGTCCTTATTCTCAGCTCACTACACTAAAGATTTTGGAGAATTTCTCTTTGGGTGAAATCTGGGATTCTGCTTACTTTGCTCCCAGTGAGATAGTTCTTTCAATCTGTATTGTCTGGTACATATTGTCCTATATATACTTTCTCAAATTTCTGTTTTTTGCTATCAACTTGGATAAATGGCTTTATTTGCTATTTGCTATGCATTTTCATTGTGGAACTGGCATCTGTGGGAAAGGGATCAAACTTTGGAGATAAAACCTGGGACCTCTTTTCCCCCATTAATGAATAGCAATCAGGAGTTAAGCTTTAACCTTAAAGTTACTTCTCCTTGACCAGGGATGGGGAACCTGTGACTTTGAGGTCACATGTATCCCTGAGGTTGGGGCCAGAGGCTGGCCATTCTGTTCTCTTTGGAGAGGAGTATTGGGCTAAAATTTGATGTGTCTGATCCATTAAATATTGTTGGTCTAGGGCAGGGATGGGGAATCTTTGTCCTCAAGGTCATATGTGGCCCTCTAGGTCCTCAAGTATGGCCTTTTCACTGAATCCAAACTTCAAGTAACAAATCCCTTACAGTCAAAGGGCCACACTTGAGGATCTAGAGGGCCACATAGGACCTCAAAGTTGAAGGTTCCCCACTAGAACAACACCATTTAATGGATCAGACAGATCAAATTCTAGCTTAATACTCCTCTCTGGAGAGAGCAGAGTAGTTAGCCTCTGGCCCCAACCTCCTGCCTCCTCTTCTGGCAAGAATTAAAATCTTGCTTGGAGAAGGGGGGTGGGGTATGGAACAGATGCATGAGATGTTTATTCTTGCCTCCCTGTGAGCGATATTGAGCCAGACAGCCATACTACACGCATACAGCCAGCCAAAACTCAGTTTTTCAGGTTTTTAGCTCCCTTATGGTTGAATTGAATTAAATTAGTGACCAAGCTGGGACAATAACCTAACTACTCTGATTCTAAATCCAATGCTCTCACACCATGTTGTCATATGTAAGTAAGATGATGCAGTAGGTTGAAGGATAGGAGATTGTGCTTAGAGAAGTTCTAGATATTGGAAGTGATATGAAAGTGATATGAATCTTTTTTTTTTTTGCTTTTTTTGCATGGGGGAAGGCAGGGTAATTGAGGTTAAGTGACTTTCCTAAAATCCCATGGCTAGTAAATATTAAGTGTCTGAGGCTGGATTTGAACTCAGGTCCTCCTGACTCCAGGGCTGGTGCTCGATATGAATCTTTTTTTAAAAAATAAATTTTTATTTATATCTTTTTTACATCACCTAAATTTTCCTCTGTATACTTTCTCCCTATCTCCCTTCCCAGAGAACCATCCTATGTACTAAAGAATATTTGAGATGATAAAATTATGAGTGATGATTTGGTCTGAAGTATGAATATGTTCATGTATGAATGAAATTGGGTAGAGAAAGTCTTTGGACTTGACCAGGGGTAGGGAACCTTCGATCTTCTAGATCCTTAAGTTCAGCCTTTTGACTGAATCCAAATTTTACAGAACAAATGTTCTATGTTCTGTGCTTTAATTTTCTGTAAAATTTGAATTCAGTCAAAAGGCTGAACTTAAGGATCTAGAAGGTCACATGTGGCCTCAAGGCTGCAGGTTCACCACCCCTGGCTTAGGCAATTGAGGAGGTCATAGGAAATATTTGTTTGGAACAACTAATGAGCAATAGTGTTAGCTTCATAACTGAGTTTTCAAGACACTCTCCTTCTTCTTCTAGAGAGTCCTAGGGTCTGCCAGACCATAGACAATGAGCTCACTCCCTTTATTCAGTGAGAGTCTCTCCTGCTTTGTAATCAACAGAAGTGAATAGAAGGACCAGAGAGTAAAGGCTTCAGTGGGTTCCCAAAATGTTAAAAGAGATTAGCCCCTGTTATAGGCATCCTTTGACTGATGGGGTCTCTAATCAGTCAGTCAGTCAATCAACATTTATTAAAAGCCTACTATGAGCCAGGCGTTAGTCTAATTGCTCAGGATACAAAAAGAGGTAAAATAAAGATTCTGCCCTCAAGGAGCTTGAAATCTAATGGGGAGAGGACAAACAAATGAAAAAAGGAATTTTGACAAATCACCTCACTTAGCTTTGGGCTTCTACATCCTTATCCATAAAATGGTGGGGTTGGATGAAATGACCTGTAAGAACTCAGCTCTGAAGTGGTAGCTGGCAAAGTGCTTTTACATCCATTATCTTACTCATTTGAACTTCCCAACAACCCAATGAAATTGCTGTTATACTCATATTATTATGTCCTTATGTACAGATGAGGAAACTGAGACTCCTAGAGTTGGACGACTTGTCCATGGTCACATAGCTAGTATGCCACAAACAGAATGCAATCAATCCTAGGATTTTCTGACTCCAAGACCAACGCCATATTTATCCATTAAATCTTAGTGCTTTGAATAGTGTCTTACAAAACACTAACCCAGGGGTGATGAACCTGCAACCTCCAGGCCACATGTGGCCTTCTAGGTCCTCAGGTGTGGCCTTTTGACTGAGTCCAACTTTTATAGCATAAATACTTTTACTAAGGGAATTTGTTCTGTGAAGTTTGGATTCAGTCAAAGGACAGCACTTGAGGACCTGGAGGGCCACATGTGGCCTCAAGGCCACAGGTTCCCTGACCCCTGCACTAGACTGTGTTGAATCAGGATGAGCTGCACAAAACACCATTTTTCCTTTTTTTCTTTTCCTTTGGTTTGAAGGTCAGATGAAGGCAAGTCTATACTTCCTAGTGTGCAGATAGATGATTCTGGACCTGGAACAAGTCTTCAAATCCACAAATATAAGACCTATGAATAGAGAAGTTTTGTTGTCTAGCTCAGAAGTTCATCTTGTGATTGGTCATTACCAAAGAAAGAACATTTTCAGAATCTAAACTCTCCCTTCTTACCCCCAATACTCTTTAAACTCTTCTATACTGCATGCTTAATGTTGCCATTTTGGAAGTGGAAGGTATGGAACCAATAAAAATAAAATGTAACCTATGGCCCAGGGCTCCCTTACTCTGAACTCATGGAGACCTTGGACAATCTGGTCCCAATCTCTCTCTCTCTCTCTCTCTCTCTCTCTCTCTCTC
>NW_027186296.1:35542812-35561922 GCF_028583685.1 Petaurus breviceps papuanus | reverse complement strand
CTCTCTCTCTCTCTCTCTCTCTCTCTCTCTCTCTCTCTTTCTCGTTCATTTTTCCCCCATTCAGAGTTTACTCTAGAAATCTCTGGTCATAGCTGATATCTAGTTAATAATAGCTGTGATAATAGCATTTCTATAGCACTTTAAGATTTGCAAAGTGCTTTACAAACACCATCTCACTGATTTTTTAGATTTCCATGTATGTGGGAAAAGGGTCCCTAGAAGTACTCAAGGTGACAATGCACTTACTGGATCCAAGTCAGTCCTTATTTCATTCCTAAGAAAATGTGGGGAACTCACAGGGGTTTGTAAGCAATAGAGAAAACTAACAAAGTCCTCCCAGAAGTCCGTAAGGAATTAATACAATTTTTTTCTTCTTTTCCCACAAGGTCCTAAAGTCCTTCAACTCAATGCCACGCCATAGTTCGGACTATTCTCAGAAGGAAATTTAATTTGGGGCTTGGAGATATTAAATACCCTGAAATATCAATTAGTTCCTTGTTCAGAGACCCTGGGTGGGCTGAAAGGGAAAAACACTTGGAGCTGCTAGACAGGTAACCAATCTTCCCATCATACCCACACCATCCAAATAATTCACTGTAATAGCAGAGTCCAAATGCCTTGCTTATTCATATCACAGCTTTAGACCTCTGCCTCTGTTTCTCCCAGCACTGGGGCTGTGCCTGTTCCAATTCTCCTCTTTCCTAAAGCCCCCAACTCCACCTACACTCACAGTAGATGATCTCATTTCCTATTTTACTGAGAAATTTGAGGCCATCCCATTCGAGCTCCCTCAGCTCCCCTCCTCCTACACACCTTGTTCTTTTTCCCCTTCACATAAATGAACCCCATACTTACAGTTCTGAAGCTAATTATAGGTGATGATTGTTCCAAATAACACAATTGATATGGGTTGAAAACCACATTGAGCCACAGGCTATCAGGAAAGAAAGCTATACTTCTGTTCCTTTTAAAATTGTTTTTATTCTTAGATTATACTCTTCTGTACTTGATCTCCTGTACAAAACACCATTTTTCTTTTATTTTCCTTTTTTTTGACTTTGGTTTGAAGGTCAGATGAAGGCAAGCCTACATTTCCTAGTGTGCTGAGTGATGAGCACGAATCTATTCAATTTGTAACTATATTTCTCATGAGACCCCAGACCCCAAAAGAGACAAACCTGATTACAGGTAAACTACCAAGACTTCAAATTCCCATGAAACATTGTGTTAGCTTTGTCAAGGCTATGAAGACTTCTAAGAATAGGAAGGGGACAGATTCATGGAGAAGCAATTATGGTGGTGCTCAATTAAGGAAATGTAACTACATTTCTCATGAGGCCCCAAGCCCCAAAAGAGATGGACTTGATTGCAAGTAAGTCACCAAGACTTCAAATTCCCATGAAACCCGATGTTAACTGTGTCAAGACTACAAAGGCTTCTAGGAATAAGAGACAGACTCATGGAAAAGTCATCAGGAAGGTGCTCAATTCAGGAAGAAGACAACAGTAGCTATGTCTCCTCATGGGATGCTGAGATTAAACTGAAGAGACCTGAGAAGGAAACAGAACTTCCTGGCATGACTGAGACAGAAGAAATCATTGGATGCTGCTTCAGACACTGAATGAGGGAATCTTTTTTCACCTTTCAGTCTAGCTATGTTAAGGAATTTGCCATATGCTTCCTATGTTGAAGCAAGAGGCTTTTAAAATTTTTTTTTTAGAGGTGGGGAAAGCAGAGCAATTGGGGTTAAGTGACTTTCCCAAGGTCACATGGCTAGTAAGTGTTAAGTGCCTGAGGTTGGCTTTGAACTCAGGTCCTCCAGACTATCACTATTTGTTTGAGGATAAGACCCCAATCCTCAAAAAGTATATAGGGAAACTGTCTTCCTTGTTCTTTGTGCTGTAAGAAATGATAAAGGGAATGGTTTCAGAGAAATTTATATGAACTGATCAGAGTAAAATGAGCAGAACAAGGAGAACCACATATACAATAATAACAATATTGTTAAGACAACTTTGAAAAATTTGGGAACTCTGATAAACACAATGACCCCACCACAATGCCAGAGGACTCATGATAAAATATGCTCCCACCTCCAGATAGAAAGCTGATGAATCTGAAGTGCATTTTGAGCTCTGTGTGTGTATATATACACACACCCATATATATAATTTTAATATATTTATACAGTTATTCATATATTTATATATAAATATTTGTGTTAATACAGATGTTTATTTTATATATTTTTATAATAGATGTATATTTATATAATTTATATATTATTTCTATAATAGATATATTATCTACATAATTATATATTGTGTAATGTAATATAATATTATATATATTTGGACATGGTCAATTGTGGAATTTGTTTTTCTTGATTACATGTTTCTAACAGGGATTTTATTTTTCTTACTTCCTCAGCTGTGGTGGGGGAGATAAGGTGGGAGGTAAAAATCTGAAAAATGAAATTTAATTTAAAATAAGTGATAGGCAGAATAGTGAGGTGCACTTGAAGTTAGAAGAATCTGGTTTCGAATCCTGCTTCAGACACTTATTAGCTGTGTGACCCTAGGCAAGTCACTTAACCTCTATTTGCCTCAGTTTCCTCATCTGTTATTGCTGTTCAGTGTGTTTGACTCTTCATGGCCCTATTTGGGATTTTCTTGGCATGTATCCTGGAGTGGTTTGCCATTTCCTTCTCCAACTCATTTTCCAAATGAGGAAACAGAATTAAGTGACTTGCCCAAGGTGACACAGCTAGTAAGTGTCTGAGGTCAGATTTAAATTCAGGTCATCCTGACTCCTGATCTGGCACTCTATCATCTAGGTGTCCTTCTTCATCTGTAAAATGGAGATAATAATAACGGTTGTTGTGAGGATCAAATGGGATAATATTTGTACAGCACCTAGCACAGTGCCTGGCCCATAGTCACTATATAAATGCTAGCTATTACTGCTGTCTATACTTCAGCTTCTTTATCTGTCAAATGAAAGGATTGAACTCAGTGGCCACCTTGATCATTAAAGTGACAATTCCCTCTAGCTCTAAACCTATGATCCTAAGTCACCTAAGAACTAACATCCTATCTCTGCAAGTGTCTTCTCTCTAGACTGCTCACATTTAACAGAGCCCCTCTCTGAAAAATGAGAGCATTGGATTCAATAATATTTACTTCCAGGTCATACTTTTAGTGAGTCTCGGAGGGTAGGCTATGCAAAGGAAATCTTTCCAGCTGCTGAACTATCTAGTGAACCAAGAGGAGACTAACTACCCAGATGACACCAAGAAAGTAATTTCCTCTCTTTATACCTTAGTTTTCTCCTTTATAAATGAATAGGAAGGATTAAAAAAATTTAATAGATTGGAAAATTTCTTCTGGGTCTAAATCCCATCATTCTAGTATAACATGTTGTCCTTCGCAAGAGAAGCAAAGGGGAAAAAAATAGTAAAGGCCTGTCCCTGCCTTTCCCAGTCTCTCAAAAACATGCATAAGAGTTTGGGGACAGGGCCAGGAACAGAATGCACTCTCAGGTTCCTAATTATGAAAATATGTTAAATTATATGACACAAGGTGAGCCTATATAATACCCTTCATAAAAAAAAATTCTCACCAGCTGAGCAATACATTAAAATAACAGCTGCAACAATCATAAGACGACTTTATGCCATAATCTTGGACTTCAGTTTGAAATACCACTAGTCTCAGCTAATCAAGAAACTGCATGATGTGGAAGAATTCTGTGGTGGTCTGCCCAAACTGAGCCTTATAAAGAGCTCTGTGAGCAGCGAGTAAACCTTGAGCAGTGGGCCAAAGTGCACAACGAGGAATAGAAACTTTAATCAAATCTGGGAAGGGACTGGGGGATGGGAGGTGTGCTTGTGGAAGGCATGCGTGACCTTGAATCTTGGCAAGCAGCAGTTGTTAAAAGGGCTCGGACCAGGTTGTTCTCCTCCTGGGGACAGATGGTTTTTTATAGATGGAGCTTGTCCCACCAATTAAATTTGGGCTTCATCAGCCTCCATCTTGTGTTATGATGTCAGAGCGACAAGGGTCATTACCTTTTGCCAAAGGGGCCTCAGGCTCAGGAGTCGCGAAAATACTGTTGCTGCAGAAGGGTTGGCAAAGGAGGAAACTATTAGCTATTGGGGGACCCTGCAACAATAGAAAGGACTTTAAATAAGAATGATAATGGTGATAATGATAGCAATAGCTAGCATTTATATACAGCTTTAAGGTTTGCAAAATGTTTTCCATAAGTTATTTCATTTGATCTCATTATTCTAGTCCAACCCCATCATTTTGCAGATAGAAAAATGGAAACTTGGAAATGAAGTGGTTTTTCTCAAGGTCAGAGTGTCATCTCAAGTCAATAGCAAAACTAGAGCTAAATCCTCATTCTCTTCAATCCAAGTCCAGTGTCTGACAATACACCATGGAAATTTTGAGTTTAGGTGGCCTAATGGTCATAAGTGACACAGACTGGCCTAAGTCTACTCACGTTTGCTCATTCATCAAGTAATATTTGGTAAATAAAACTAAGAGGAGGCATGCTGTGGTAAATAGAGGGTTGACTTTGGAGTCAGGAAAGCCTCGGTTCAAATGCTATCTCTGATAACATTCAAGCTGTGTGAAGGACATGTCCATTAACCTCTTGGCGTCTCACCTATCCCTCTAAATTTCTGACAAGTTGAACATTTGTATTAATTGTCATGAGATTGTCCCACTTTTAGTTCATTCTACTGATAAAATCACAGATCTGAGAAAAAGAATTATGATTATAAAACTATAACTTAGATATTACATAATACAGTATATATAATAGAATATATTATATAATATGATATTAATATAATATAGTTATATATTATTTATACATCATATACATGTTATTTATATATAATATATTTTATAAAACAATATGTATATTTTATATATTTGTATATAATTTATGTAATGTATAATTATATAAAATATATCAAATAATATGAATATTAGCAATAGCTATATAAAGTATAATTATATAAAATGTAATTATTAAGATAATAATACAAAAATATTTTTTTATATTGAGGGATTTACTGTGGCACATTAGATTAGTCTGAAATTCAAAGTAAAAAAAATCCCATTTTGACTGATGCTCCTTGTATCAGTTTGTCATATTCTCCATGATTTCCATACTCTTGGACTCTCATAGGGATCATGATCCCTCTTATTCTGGTGGTGGCTGATGGGTAGACCATTAGCAACATTGTCTAGTGAAGCCATAGGCTAAAAGAAGTTGTATTAGCTGAGACATATCATAGCTCCTCTAATGCTTTACCTGATCTAAAAATTCATACCACAAACGGTTTGGAAAAAGCCGTTTTTAAAAGGCAGACTCATGTGTTACCAAGTATGGTTGTCAATAACAAAGCAAATACTGGTAATTTTTCTGCCTTTATAAACTTTTCAGAAAAACAGTCTTTACTTTTGGGTTTTAACCAAAGTGATAATCTGTCTAAAGTATAATTCTAAAGTCAGATTATTCTCTTGGGACTGTACCTGTCATGCCCAGTATGTCCCTTTCCTCCTTTGCCCTCTCTTTCCCATTCTCCACACCTCTCCACTGCAAGTAACTTGTTCTCTTCCTACTTATCTAAGTTAAGATGAATTAGTTGGTTCAATTCAATTAAATACATGGTCATTAAACTGCTGTTTATGAAGTACTGTGCTAGGTGCTTGGAATATAGAAGCAAAAATGAAATCGTCCCCACTCTCAAGGGGGCTCACATTCTATTGAGGGGGGGGGGCACAATATGTATATAAATAAGTGAAGTAGGGGCGGCTAGGTGGCACAGTGAATAGAGCACCAGCCCTGGAGTCAGGAGGACCTGAGTTCAAATGCGGCCTCAGACACTTAACACAAAATTTAGCCGTGTGATCTTGGGCAAGTCACTTAATCCCAATTGCCCTTCAAAAAAGCAAAACAAAAAAACAACAACAATAAGTGAAGAACATGAAATATTGAGGACAGAGAGAACGTGAGCAGCTGAGGGATTAGAGAATATATGGTTGATGAAGGGGAATAAAGCTGTAAAGGTAGGTGGCCTAGTTATAGAACTCTGGAGGACTTGAGTTCAAATGTGACCTCAGACATTTACTAGCTCTGTGACTGGACACAAGTCTCTTCTGTCTCCTTTAGTTTCTTCCTTTGTAAAATGAGGATAACAGTGGTAGTACCTACCTCCCAAGGTTGTTGTGAGAATCAAATACAATAATATTTGTTAAGCACTATGCAAATCTTAATACACTATGTAAATGCTGGCTGCCATCATCATCACCATCACCAGAGAGACACAGTGATGATTTGGCACGGAGGGCTTGGCTTAGATTAGATAATATGAATTTGTACTAGACCTGGTTGGCATGGCAATGTGATTTCCTTCAGTGATATTCAACAGTTTGGGAGTGTGGCTGGAGAATTAATAATAAGCAGCATCTTTCTTCTCTCTTTAAAAAACAACCCGTGGTCTGTATATCTGTCCTTTCCTGATCTTCTAGGATCATTCTTGAGTTTTGAAAAGCATTCGTTTTATCAAGATTCATCTTTCCTTAAAAAAACAAAGTCTTGATGTCTTTTGTTTTTACATTTCTGTCATCCCCAAGCTGTGTGCTCCCATTCAACAAATTCAATTATTCCCGGTAGGTAGAAAAATAACAAAGCAAAACCGCATCTGACAGTCCATATAACATTCCACGTCCATAGTCCCCACCTCTGAATCAAGAAGAGGAAGCATGCTTTGTTATTTGTGGCTTTTTTAAAAATATCATTTACTGTTGTTATTGAGCCATTTTCAGCAGCATCTGACTCTCTCTAACCCCATTTGGGGTTTTCTTGGCAAAGATATTGGAATGGTTTGCTATTTCCTTCTCCAGCTTGTTTTACAGATGAGGAAACTGAGGCAAGGCAGGTGTGACTTGCTCAGGATTGTACAGCAAGTGTTTGAGGTCACATTTGAACTCAGATCCTCCTGACTCCAGGGCCTGTGCTCTATTCACTGCACCACCTAGCTGCCCCCTCCCCAAACATTTCTGGACAGATTTATTTTCTTTCACTAATTTTTAATAAATGCTTTGGTGATGTTTTCCTTTTAAACATTGCTGTCATTTTCCAATGACTCCTCCTCTTTGGAGAGGAATGACACTATAACCAGATGACCTGACAAGCAGGTTGGACATGTCTAACCACGTATGTTATTCCATTCCTAAGACTACCATCTCTCTAGTCATTTTTCAGCCTCAGTCATCCAAAGTCACTGCCTTAGTCAGTGTTGTGGTATCTTTCACCACTGTTTTCTTTTACTTTATTGTGGTTGTTGTATGTATCTTTCTCCTAGTTTGTTTGCTTTGCATTGCATCGGTTTACAAAACTTTCTAAGTTTTTCAGTATTCTTCACATTCATTGCTTCTGATGGTACAATAACATTCCATTCCATTCATATTACACAATTTCTTTAGTCATCCCTTAATTAACGAGCATCTGCAATATTTACAATTTAGGGTTTTTGTTGTTGTTACTAAGAGAAATGCTGGTAAGATTTTATTTTATTTTATTTTGGAGGGCAATTGGGGTTAAGTGATTTGACCAAGGTCACATGGCTAGTTTTTTTGTGTTAAGTGTCTGAGGCCGTATTTGAACTCAGGTCCTCCTGACTCCAGGGCCAGCACTCTACTCACTGTGCCACCTAGCCATCCCCTTATTTTATTTTTTAAAGGAAACTAAGACTCCCTATCTCATTCAGGCCAGAAGTACAGTGGCCTCTCAGGAACCCAGTCCCATTGCTGATCAGTGTGGAATCTTTGACCTGTGTTTGTTTCTGACCTGGGTGAGTTCATCCCTCCTTAGATAGTTTAGTAGCTTCTTACCTGGGGTTCACCATATTGGCAGAACTTCGTATGGTGACCTGACTGGCTTTAGCCTTCCTGCAGCTCTGAGCTCAAGTGGTCCACCACCCCAACTTCTCCAGTTATAGGCATTTTTGCAACTCTTCCCTCTGACTCAAAGATCCTTAAGGATTCATTCATTATCTGTTCTTCATGACCAAGATTGGTCATTATAATTACACTTATCCCTTCCCCATTACAAGGGTTAAGGGCATGTGCCCCCATGATCTGGAAAATCTATAAAAAATTTTGGCCCTCCTTTTGTACCAGAGAAGAAGTCTAAATTACTATGGTATTAGAAGATAAAATATGTTGATATTTTGCAAGACTATACATATATTTTATTAATTTCTTAGTCTCTAAACTTTTTCTATGTCACCTTCTGGCCTTCACATATTGCCTAAAGCTTCCACAAAACTCCCCCAAATTCCCATTTAATTTCTTATACCAATACGAAATATATCAAAACCATGATGGGGAAAGTCGTGATGAGGAAAAGTCAAGATGTGGAAGGGAGAGCTGTACTGACATTCTGGTTTTCTTTTCGTGGTATTTTTGCTTATATTTGTATAATTATCGTCAGTCAGTCCAATGTGCTAGGCACTATGTTAAGAGTCTTTTGTATATTGTTCTCCGTCACCCTTATTTTGCATACACACATCATCTCTAGCCAGGTTTAACAGCCATGATGTGCCAAAAAAAAAAAAATGAACTTGGTTTAAAATACCTGGGTTTGAGTTCTTAGCCGCCACCTAGCTATGAATCCTTAAAGAACGCGTACTGTCTGGGTTCTTTATCTTAAAATGAGGGGAGCTGTATTAGCTGATCGATTCTAAAGTAGAACTCTGTAAAGAGCTTTGTAGTCACAGAGTGCTATATAAATGTCAGCTATCACTATTGTTATTATTTCCCAGATTCTGCATGGAGGTCCTAGATTAGATATGCCTGAGCTCCTACAGGAAACCAATTAAGATAACAACTGACTGGGAAAGGAGTTTTCATCAAGATCGAGGTCGTTTTGATGTCTCTGCCTCAAATCTATTGTTCTGTTTTCTCTCTCCTTTTCTTTTGGATCCTAGTCCTTTTGGTTCCTGTCTCTACAGTCATTTGACTGCCTACCTTACCTTGCTGAAAGGTATCTGTGCCCTCCTAAATCCCTGGCTGTCTGCCTGATTTTCAGTCTACAGCTTTGCTCTGACTTCTTTTTTTGGTATGTAACTAACCCCATACTAGTCACTGGGCTCTCAGTTCTTGGCTGCACTTTATCTGTAAATTCCAGGTACTTCCCCAAATTCAGGTTTGTCTATGCTCTTAGGCCTGCCCCAATCCTACAGTGTGATCTAGTCCTATTACCTTGCATTTATGACCCATGGCTATGCTCACTCCAAGCCCTGATTTGAAATTATTTCTTTTTAAAAAATTATTTATTTGGTAGTTCCCCCCAATTACATGTAAAAACAATTTTTAATATTTGTTTTTTAAAATTTTGAGTTCCAAATTCTTTCCCTCCCTCCCCCCACCTTGCCTCAAGAAGGCAAGCAATTTCATATAGATTATACACATATAGTCATGCAAAACATATTTCCATATTAGTTATGTTGTGAAAGAAAACAGACCAAAAAAAAACCCCAAGACCCTTCAATAAACCCACAGCTGGACAACTTATCCTATTAACATCTGAGTGCTCAATTATGACAAGCAGCAAGGTGAACTTTGGGTCTTAGGGCTTTCCCCCTAAGGGTACCACATTATCCCTCACCTATCAGCACTGCAGGAATTACAGAAATCATTTCATGTGAACAGGATGCTCTCAGAAAAACCTGGGAAGACTTACATGAACTGATGCAAAGCGAAATGAAACAATTCTGGATTTGACATTAGAGGGCTTAACTCTATCACTAATTGAATGAACTGGGGCCAGTTTACAATGAAAGAAGCAGTTGGATGGATGCCCTTGGGGATCCCTTCCTAATCTACGATCATAATTGTGTGAGTCTCAAAATTTGGTCCATCTATGACTACATCTGGTGCCACTAAATCCTGGATCCATGCCAGCCATTCTCTGACTGATATTTGAGAGGTGGAGGGAATGGGGAGTGGAGTGGATTGTGAGGAAGGGAGGAGGAATGAACACTTCTGCAAAAAGATTAAAAAATGCTGAAGAGCAGGATGAAGACCTTTAATACCCAAATGAGGCTTCTAGTTCTCCAACTGTACCCCAAGACATTCAGAAGAATTGAAAGAGAATTGAAGAAAGGAGGAGATTTGTGGAGAAATCTAGCCAAGTGCCTGAAGCCCCTTTATAAAGTGTCTTAGCTGATAGAATTTCCAAAGAACTTTATATTTTTCTAGGTAACTTTCTTTTATACCAACTCTGACGCAGGCAATTGTTGCTGTTGAATCTTTTCGGTCATGTCTGATTCTCTGTTGGGGTTTTCTTGGCAAAGATACTAAAGTGGTTTGCCATTTCCTTCTCCAACACATTTGACAGATGAGGAAACTGAGGCAAATAGGGTTAAATGACTTGCCCAGGGTCACACAGCTAGAAAATGTCTGAGGTCAGGTCCTCCTGAATCCAGCACTAGCTCTCTGTCCACTGAGGCATCTAGATGCACCCATGAGGTAGGTAGTGATCAGTCAATAAACATTTATTAAATTCCTACAATGTCCAAACACTGTGCTAAGCTGCTAAGTGGTGCCTGTATTAGAGACAGAGATAAAGGTAGATCCAGGGATAGGGACTAGACCTGTGATTTCACTGGCATAGGGATGGATCTCCTAGGTGAGGAAACTCACTTCACTGATATGATCACTACAACTTACAGAAAACTAAGGTACTAAACAGCTGGTATTTATATAGCACTTTAATGTTTGCAAAGTACCATACACGTATTGTCTCACTGAATATTCACTACAAGCCCCAGAGGTGAGGTGCTTATTATTGTCCCCATTTTACAGATGAGGAAACTAAGGCCAAGAGCAAGCAAGTGACTTGCCTAGGATCACTCTGTATCCAAGGTAGGATTTGAACTCAGATCTTCCCAAGTCCAAGTCTAGTTCTCTTATTCACCACTCCCTCTAGTTCTATGACTAAGTGATTAAGTCTCAGTCAAATAATTAGCAAGTGATATGGCTAAATCTTGAACACTCAGGTTCAAATCCAATGTTCTTTCCGGGTCTTTTCTTTTTCTTTTAAAGACGCCACAAAACCAAGCATTTGAGTACAGTTGCCTCTAAATAAATCATTCTTAATTTTGTTGCCTGAACATTAAGAACAAATATTGGAGAAAGATTTTTCTGTTCTAGGAATCTATAGAGCCTATCCCCTTCAAACCATGTGAGTGGGTGGTTGGGGAGTGGCCAATGACTCTGTGTTCATTTCTACCTTCCTGCTTGTGTGTAAAATGCAGCAATAGAGAAAACAAGCTTAGTCTGTTCAGACTAAGAATTCAGACTTCAGAAAACAGAGATGTTCTAACCAAAGAGGAAAGGGTTAAAAAATGGAAGAAAAAACAAAAATGGCATGTTTAGTGCCAGGTCCCTGCTTGAGAAAGAATTCTCCAGAGACCTGTGGCCAGCCTGACTGCCTATCTGAGGAGAATAGCCCAAGACCAGTGGGCCTGGGGGCACGTGAGGTGAATTCCCCCAGCCTGTGCATTCGGTGTGAATGTTTCTGTCTGAAAGGTTGGGACTTAAAGCCAGGCTGATCTGCTTTCCCTGAAATTTTGCTCATCTTGCATTTTTTGGCTAAATGGTACAAGGTGCATCTTTTTGGAGACTTTCATTATCCTTCCCCTGCCTCATGCTGTTACCTTTTGGATTCTGTGATCGTATATTGGGCACCTCTGGAGATTTCAACTATCTCTATTTGGGAAATGCTGGCACTAAGAGACTTCCTAAAATGCTGGAAAAAGAGGGGGGAGAAGAGAAAAGGATGGGGGGAGAGACAGAGAAAGGAAGAGACAGAAAGGGAAAAAGACAGAGAGGAGACAGAGAGAGGAAGAGAGAGACAGACAGAAGGAGAGAGACAGAGAAAGAGAGGAAACAGAGAGGGAGACAGAGAGATGGACAGAGGGGAGACAGAGGGATGGAAACAGAGAGAGAGAGGAAGACAGAGAGAGAGAGACAGAGAAAGGGAAACAGACAGAGGGAGACAGAGACAGAGATGAAACAGAGAGAGGGAGACAGACAGATGAAAAGAGGGGGAGACGGAGACAGAACCACATCATCTTTCTGGGGGAATGGTTGGCATAAAAGTATTTTCCATAGTGTATTCGCCTGCCCTGCAATGGATGGTGAGGGCCTGACAGTTTGAAAAAAATGTCTGGAGGGCTTCCTTTTTTCATCGGTATCTTCTCCTTGAAGGCTGTTTTCAATTTTCTCTCCTAAAATAACTTTGCAGATGTGCGAGTCCTGCAAAGCTGAGCATTCTAGAGCAGGGTTAACTCTCAGAAAGGTTGGGAAGTCAATGAAGTTTGTCCTGAGAGTTTGTGTGTTTGGGTATGTAGGGGTACTATTTCTCCTTTTTATTCCCTTTCCTCGAACCTTGTGCTCCACTCTTTTCTCCCAATGCCCTTTGTCTTCCCTTCTCTTCCTTTTGAAGCCTGTTTTCTGGACAGGGAGGCTCTGACTCTGGTAATTTATACCAGAATGTGAAGGTCAGTATTGTGTTGCTTCTCCCAGCGGCATTAGAAACCTGATCTGAGGACTAAAAGATTCTGTCTTCATTAAAAAAAAAAAAATTATTCCTATCTTTAGATTTTGTGTCACCTTCATTTCCAAATATATCCCTCTCTCTTATCCAGGGAAAAATCTCTTGCAATAAATATATCTGTTAAAGGAATTTCAGACATCACCAATGAGTAGTTATGTAGGGAGTCTGGGGTTGGGTGTGGAGGGTCAGAGAAATTATATTACATAGCTGGCTTTCTCAAGGTATTCTGAAGAAATTATTGGATTTGTATGTCTGCTTTGGGAAAATAGTAAACTTGGTTTTGATCTTTGCTTCTTAAGTCACCCATTAATGATCTCATCTCACTAATAATAATAGTTAACATTTTTCTATCTACAACATGTAAATACATGTAAAATACTATTAATAATAGTATATATATATATATCATCAATTTCTGTGAGATTTTGAATTACAAATTTTCTCCCCGTTTTTCCCCTACCCACAACCCCAAAATAACACCACAGGGTATCCCCTCCTTCAATCTGCTCTTTCCCATATCTTCTCCCATACACCCTTTGACTTTTCCAGTAGGGCATGGTGGATCTCTGTGCCCCAGTGCCTGTATATCTTATTTCCCAATTACATGTAAAATACTATTAATAATAGTATATATATATATATATATAATTTTAAACATTTAATTTTAAAACTTTGAATTCCAGATTCATTCCCTTCCTCCCTTGTCACCCACCCTTACTGGGAAGATAAGCAGTTCAGTATAGGTTGTACATGTGTAGCTAATGCAAAACATTAAGAGAGTAGATATATTATAAAAGACTGACTATATTTCCCTCCCTCCTATACCACCAAACACTTCTTCTATTCTCTACTTTGATCCTGTCCCTTTTCAAAAGTGAGTGCTTCCAACTTCCCTCCCCCCCATCCTGCCCTCCCTTCCATTATCCTCCTTCTCATCCCCTTCCCCCTACTCTCCTGTAGGATGATACCCTATTTAGTGTGTATGTCATTCCCTCCCCGAGGCAAATTCAATGAGAGTAAGGTTGACCCATTCCCTTTTGCCTTCCTATTCTTCCCCTCCATTGTAACCATTTTCCCTTGCCTCTTCTATATCAGATAGTTTACCCCATTCTGTCTCTCTCCATCTCCTCTCATTATATTCCTCTCTCACCTCTTAATTTCACCTTTTAAGTATCATCCATTCCTACTCAATTGATTCTGTGCCCTCTATCTATGTATACCTGTAAACATATATACACACATTTACTTATGTATTCATATGTCTGTATACCCTCTGATATAGACATATATATATATATATTTATATTTCCTTCAACTATTTTCATACTGAGAAAAGTTTCATGAGTTACAATTATTGTTTTTCCATGTAGGAATGTTAATAGTTCAACTTTAATAAGTTCCTTATTATTTCTTTTCCCTGTTTACCTTCTCATGCTTCTCTTGCTTCTTGTATCTGAATGTCAAATTTTCTATTCAACTCTGGTTTTTCAGCAAGAATGCTTGAAAGTCCTCTATTCCACTGAATGACAATATTTTGCCTTGAAACATGATACTCAGTTTTGCTGGGTAGGTGATTATTGGTTTTAATCCCAGCTCCTCTGCCCTCTGGAATATATTTCAAGCCCTTTTGATCCCTCAGTGTAGAAGCTGCCAGATCCTGGGTTATCCTGATTGTGTTTACACAATATTCAAATTGTTTCTTCCTGGCTGATTGTAATATTCTCCCCTTAATTTGTGAATTCCAGAACTTGTCTATAATATTCCTAGGAGTTTTCTTTTTGGGATCTTTTTCAGGAGGTGATTGGTGGATTCTTTCAACCTCTATTTTGCCATCTGGTTGTAAAACATCAGGGCAGTTTTCTTTGAGAGCTTCCTGGAGGATGATTTCTAGGTTCTTACTTTGATCATGGCTTTCAGGTAGTCCTGAAATTATCTCTCCTGTATCTATTTTCCACATCAGTGGTTTTTCCCATGAGATATTTCACATTGCCTTCTATTCTTTCATTTGTTTAGATCTGTTTAACAGCATCTTGATTTCTTATAAAGTCACTAGCTTCCCTTTGCTCCAATCTAATTCTGAAGGAATGATTCTCCTCATTGAGCTTTTGAGATTCTTTTTCCATCTGGCAAATTCAGCTTTTTAAGGCATTCTTCTCCTCATTGCCTTTTTGAGCCTCTTTTGCCAATTGAGTTGGTCTGTTTTTTAAGGTATTATTTTCCTCAGTTAGGCTGTTGACTCTCATTTTGTAATTTTCTTGCATAGTTCTCATTTCTCTTCCCAATTTTTCCTCCACTTCTCTTATCTGCTTCTTAAGGTCCTCTATGGCCTATAACCTATTTTCCTTTGAAGCTTTTGGTGCAGGAGTCCTGACTTCACTGTCTTCCTCCTGTTCCATGCTTTGCTCCTTTTTGTCCCCCAAATAAGAGTCTAATGTTGGATTCTTCTGTTTGCTTTGTTTCCTTTGCCTGGTCATGTCCCCCTCAGTCACTTGACCCCTGGGCTTTTTGCCACAATAGGACTCTGCCACCAGACAGGGGAGCTTTCGTCCCAAATGCTGGGGTTTTCTCAGCTGCCAGAGGTATTAGTTGGGTGCCCTCTCTGAGGCCTCCACATGCTCTGGCAAGCTGGTCACACACCCCAGGACCTCCACTATAGACTGCAATCCAGGTCCAAGCAAGTTAAAGCAAGAGCAATTACCCCTCAGACTGATGCTTGGTCCCCCTACATGCTGCAGGCCAGGAGCTGAAGCTGCCATGTGGTGCTGGCTGGCTGTGCCGGCATCTCAGCAGCTTCTCGCCCTGGAGGCAAAAGCCACGCACTCCCAACTACTGATCCCAAAGTCCAGACTGCACTGACCTCTCACTTTGTCCTTTGCATCTATATGTTGATAAATATGGAAAGGGCCGCAGTTGCTGCTGATCTGGGGTCCCTCCTGCCAGCGGCTGGTCAGGCCCACCCTGGAACTAAAACCTCTTGCTTACGCGGGCCTGGGCTCGGCTCCCAGAGCACTGCACTGGATGATTCCTGCCAGGCTGTCCTCAGTGGGAGGTTAGCTTCTCTGTGTCATTTTGTGGGTTCTGCAGCTCCAAAGTTTGTTTAGAGTCCCCTTTTTACATGGATTGGAGAAGGTGGAAGCCAGAACAGAGGGGAGGTCCTGCTTCTACTCCGCCTGGAGCTTGCTATTATTGTTCTATTATTTAACAGAGGAAGATACTGAGGCAAATGGAGGTTTAGTGATTTGCCCAGGACCACACAGCTAATAAGTTTCTGAGGATTGATTTGAATTCAGGTCTATCCTGACTAACCCACTGTGCTACCCAGGACAACAGGCTTTATAGTTGGAGGAGGGGATACTAACCAGTTAGATTTTTGTTGTTGATGTTGTTCAAATTAGATATAGGAAGTATGGAAAAGATGTTTCGGGGATCATAAGAAGTAGAATTTGGGATCATAGATTAAGAGCTGGAAGAGATATCAGTGATTATCTAGTTCATTGGTGGGTGGGGGGTTTACATGCATCATTTTATTGGTGAAGATACTAAGTTTCAGAGATATAACATGTTCAGAGTCAAGTAGAAAGGAGCAAGGCTTTGATTTCAGCCTCTGCTCTCTGACTCAGAAACAGTGCTCTTCCCACCAAACAACACTGACCTTCCAATGTGCCTTGGATCTAATCTCTTCCTACCTTCTTGGATCATTCCCTCCCTCCCAAGTAGCTTCAGTCTCTTCCTTTTTATGGATTCCTTCCCAGCTACTTGGAAACATGTACAAGTCTCCCTAGTTTCACCATAGCTTTCCCTTAACCATTTTATCCCTATCTCCAGTCATGTAGGAAGCAATGATCAGACTCTAAAGGAATTTAGTAGCCTGATCATAGGGATCCCACCATTGTCAAGACTGACTTCCCAGTCTCTGGAGACCCCCAGGCTACAGTCATTGCTACCAATATCCCTGCTTCCTTTTTTCCCTTCTAGAGTGTCTAGTGACTTGTTTGCCCTGCATATCTGGCCCCTCTTGAACCTGTGCCCAGAGACTCTCCTAGGTTCTGCTTTGCCTGGTGTGGTGGTTCTTCTGCATAGAAGAGTTTAGTTCTGTACCAGGCAGGTGGGCTACCTGCCCTCCTCCTTCCCACCCCCAGGGGACTCCCCTGCTCCTGCCTGGGTTCTTCAGGCATGTCAGGGAAAAATCAAGTAGAAATTTTTCCTGCTTTGAATCCTCTGGCTACATTGTTTTCCCTGGCTTTGCCCTTGGTTCTAAAGCTATGGTTGATTTGGACAAGGAAGTGAAAAAAAGTAAAAATGCACATTTTAAAAGGCTGTGCCTTGGGTCACCAGGTCTTCAACTCTAAGGGTCAGTCTTTGGGGAGCAGAGTCTGTTTGGAAGGATGTTTGGTTTTCATTTTTTTAAACCAAGAAGAAAAAGCAGAAAAGTTTGTTTTGTATTTTAGGGTAATGGAAAATCCTTAATTAAAAGGAACCCTTTGCCAAGTTTGTATTTTTTGTTTAGATGTTCATCGAAAATTAAATTCTCTTAGTTTCTTTGGTTTGATGAATAAAAATAATGTCCTTTATGATTGAATATCCAATAACCACTAAAATTCTCTAAGTGGACACTCCAGTGAAATGTGCAACACACATGTATAAGCTTGATTGTCTGAACATCTTCCCTCCTCCTTGTCAAGTCTCATCCCTCAGTCCCTGTGCCTTGGATCTAATCTCTTCCTACCTTCTTAGATCATTCCCTCCCTCCCAAATAACTTCAGTCTCTTCCTTTTCATGGATTCCTTCCAACCTACCTGGAAACATGTACAATTCTCCCTAGCTCCACCATAGCTTTCCCTTAATCATTTTATCCCTATCCAATGTTCTCTCATTTCTCTTTACTTCCTATTTCCTTGGAGTCCAGCTTTCATCCTTCCAAGCTTCACTGAAACTCCTCTCTGAAAGGGAGCTGATGAGAAATAGCTATGGCATAGGGGAAGGAGTATTAGAGTTAGATGAGCCAGGTTCAAAACCAGGCTCCCTTACTTTCTACCTGAGAAAGTAATTTCGTCTGTCTAGGGCTCATTCTTTCTAATCTGCAAAATGATACTTTTTCTTTCCATTAAGGGCAACTAGGTGGCGCAGTGGATAGGAAGCTGGTCCTAGAGTCAGGAGGACCTGAGTTCAAATCTGGCCCGAGGCACTTAACACAAAACTAGCCATGTGACCTTGGGCAAGTCACTTAAACCCAATTGTCCTACCTTTCCCCCTCCAAGAAAGCAAAAAAAAATCCTTCAATGACTCCTCATTATCTAAGTAAAGCTCAGGTTTTTTTAGTCTGTAATTCAAGAACTTTCTACTAATAATTAAATTGATGCTACCTTAGTTTTCAAACCTCACCTCATAAATATACTCTAGTCAAACTGGACACCTTATATTCTCCTGCATCTACCTAGGTAGCTAGGTTGTAAAATGAACAGAGAACTGTACTCAGGGTCAGAAAGTCGTTGTTCTTGTTGAGTTGTTTCAATCATGTCTCACCCTCTGTGACTGCATTTGATATTTTCTTGGCAAAGATACTGGAATGTTTTGATATTTCCTTCTCTAGTGCATTTTACAGATAAGGAAACTGAGGCAAACAGGGCTAAATGACTTACCCAGGTTCACACACTTAGTGTCTGATGTTGGATTTAAATTCAGGGAGATGAGTCTTTCTGACTTCAGTCTGTCCAGTACTCCACCTAGATGCACAGGGTCAGGAAGATCTCAGTTCAAATCCTATTTCAGAGCCTTAGTAACTGGATGACCCTGCGTAAATCACTTAACCTCTCACAGCCTCAATGTCCTTATCTATAAAATGGGCATAATCACAGCACCTATTTAATAATATTGTGGTTTGGAACAACAAGATAATAAACATAAAGATAATATACATAAAATTAAAGTGCTTTGCAAACCTTAAAGTGCTATAAGATACTAGCTATGATGATGGTGATGCTGATGATGATGGCAGTGGTGATAATGATCTTAGCTCATGCTTGCAGTATCCTCCACCTAATGTCTGTCTGTTAAATTCCTACCCATTCCTTAAGAATGGCTAAAATACTACCTTCTGAGTGACTGCCAAAATGGTGGAGTAGAAGCAGGAAATTCTATGAGCTCCCACCACAACCACCTCCAATACCTGTAAAATATGACTCTAAACAAACAGAACCCACAAGTGACAGAGAGAAACAAATCTCCCACTGAAGGCAAGCTGGCAGGCCGACAGGAAAGGTCTATTGCACTGAGCTAGGAGCCGAGCACAGTACCACGTGAGCCACGTGGGTCCAGACCCAGGGCAGCCCAGACCAGCGGCACAGACCAACCAGAGCAGACTTCAGGAGAGTGAATCACCAGCAGCTGTGGTGGTTTCCAGACTTCTCAAACCATAAATGCCAAAGTCAAAGTAAAGGGTCAGTGTGGATTTCTGTTGGAACG
>NW_027186296.1:35524208-35542712 GCF_028583685.1 Petaurus breviceps papuanus | reverse complement strand
GGGGGGGGGGGGGGGGGGGGGGGGGGGGACAGAAGGGAGTGGTCTAGCTCCTGTCCCCATGGTGCGAGGTGGTAGCGGTAACAACTGTAGCTGCTGATTCGTGGCTGCCTCCAGGGCTCCTGACCTGCAGATCATAGGGGAACCAAGAGCCCATTCAGAGGGTAATTGCTCTTGCTTTGACCTGCTTGGATCTGGATCACAATCTTGGGTGGTAGTCCTGGGGTGTGTGGCCAGTGTGCCAGAGCTTGTGGTGGCTGCAGAGAGGACACCCTCCTGAAACCTCTGACAACATTTGTGAAAACCCAGTAATTTGGGACACAGCTCTCTCCACTCTGGAAGCAGAGTTTTACTGTGGCAAAGAGCTCAAAAGTCAAGTAATTGACTGGTAAGATGAGCAAGTGGAGGAAGCACAATCAGACCATAGAATCCTTTTTTGGGGACAAAAAGGATCAAAATATGGAACCAGAAGAAGTCAACAAAGGCAAAACTCCTTCATCAAAAGCTTCCAAGAAAAATATGAATTGGTCACAGGCCATGGAGGAGCTCAAGAAGGATTTTGAAAATCAAGTAAGAGAAGTGGAGGAAAAATTGGGAAGAAAAATAAGAATGATGCAAGAAAATCATGAAAAGTGAGTCAACAGCCTGCTAAAGGAGACCCAAAAATACACTGAAGAAAATAACACCTTAAAAAATAGACTAACTCAAATAGCAAAAGAGGCCCAAAAAGCCAAAGAGGAGAAGAATGCCTTAAGAAGTCAAATTGCCCAGATGGAAAAGTAATTTCATGAACTCGCTGAAGAGAATAATTCTTTCAAAATTAGATTGGAGCAAATGGAAACTAATGACTTTATGAGAAACCAAGATACTATAAAATAGATCCAAAGAAATGAAAAAAGAAGGCAATGTGAAATATCTCACTGGAAAAACCATTGACCTGGAAAATAGATCCAGGAGAGATAATTTTAAAATTATTGGACTTAACTGAAAGCCATTATCAACCAAACAACCTAGAAATCATCCTTTAAGAAATTCTCAAGGAAAATTGCCCTGATATTCTAGAACCAGAGGGCAAAATAGAAATTGAAAGAATTCACCTATCACTTCTTAAAAAAGATCCCCAAAAGAAAACTCCTAGGAATATAATATCCAGATTCCAGAGTTCCCAGATCAAGGAGAAAATATCACAAGCAGTCAAGAAGAAACAATTTGAGTATTGTGAAAAACACAATCAGGATAACACAAGATCTAGCAGCTTCTGCATTAAGGGATTGAAGGGCTTGGAATATGATATTCTGGAGGCCAGAGGAGCTAGGATTAAAATCAAGAATCACCTACCCAGCAAAACTAAGTATAATGCTTCAGGGGAAAATATGGTCATTCAATGAAATAGAGGACTTTCAAGCATTCTTGATTAAAACACCGGAGCTGAACAGAAAATTTGACATTCAGATACAAGAAGCAAGAGAAGCATGAGAAGGTAAACAGGAAAAAGAAATCATAAGGAACTTATTAAAGTTGAACTATTACATTCATACATGGAAAAACTATAATTGTAACTCATGAGACTTTTCTCAGAATGAGGATAGTTGAAGGGAATATATATGTATACATACATATATATGTTTATATAGGAAGATATATGTGTATAAATACATATGTGAGTGTTTGCATATATGTGTACATGTATACATAGAGGGCACAAGATCAGTTGAATAGAAAGGGATGATATCTAAAATATAAAATTAAGAGGTGAGAGGGGAATATAATGAGAGGAGACAGGGAGAGATAGAATAGGGCAAATTATCTCATATAAAAGAGGCAAGATAAAACTGTTACAATGGAAGGGAAGAGCAGGAAGGTGAAAGGGAATGAGTCTATCTTGCTCTCATTGAATTTGGCTTAAGGAGGGAATAACATAGACACTCAATTGTGTATCTTACCCTACAGGAAAGTAGGAGGGAAGGGGATGGGGGGGGGGTGTTAGATGGGAGGGCAGATTGGGGGAGAGGGTAGTTAGAAGCACAACTTTTGAAAAGGGACAGGGTCAAAGTAGAAAATTGAATAAGTGGGGGGTGGGGTAGGATGGAAGGAAATATAGTTAGTCTTTCACAATATATCTATTATGGAAATGTTTTGCCTAACTACACATGTACACCCTATATTGAATTGTTTATCTTCCCAGTGGGAGCAGGTGAGGAGGGAAGAAGGGAAAGAATCTGGAAATCAAAGTTTCAAAAACAAATGTTAAAAAATATATTGTTTTTTACATGCACCTGGGAAATAAGATATATAGGCACTGGGGTATAGAGATCCATCTTGCCCTACTAGAAAGTTGGAGGGGGGATGGGAAGATATAAGAGAGAACAGATTGGGGGAAGGGGTATTCAGTAGGCTCATTATTTTGGGGTGGGGGTAGGGGAAAGACAGGGAGAAAATTTGTAACTCAAAATCTTGCGGAAATGAATGTTGAAAACTAAAAATAAAAAAAAAAGTTCTTTAATGCCCTTAAAAAAATTAAAATAAAAAATAAAATACTACCTTCTCTATTACCACTGCTCCTCTTCCCCTCAATCAATCATAACGCTCATCCTTTCAGACATCAAATAACAACATGGTTCGTGTGTCTCTCTTATGCATCTAGCATGTATTATTGAGTTATTTTTGTACTCTGCCCCCTTCTTAGGCTGTAAGGATCAGAAGGATAGGAATTATAGCTTATTTAATGTATATGTCTGCCCCAGCATATAGCACAGCATTCTGTACACAGCTGGTATTTAACAACTGTTTGTTAAAGTTGAGCTAAAAGATGTTCAAAAAAGAAACAATGCCTTCCAGCTTGGGTAAATGCTGGAAACTTATTTCTAGACAGTAATCAGAATCTTGTACATAGGCAAGCACAGAGGTTGGGTTAGGTAGAGGGAACACCTGGCCCGGTTCTATGCACACATATGGTCTTATATGTGGAAGGTCACCAATGTAATATCATTGGAGGGGAAAAATCCTACTGCCCCAAAATATTTCTTCTAGAAATCCTGCCATTAGCAATTAATTTCTTTGTGTTGACCACCAATTCCTTGCTGTGGATCCTCTTTTTAAAGTGTCCATACCCTTCCATAAACTGATGCAGAGAGAATGGGCAGAACCAGGAGAGCACTGAACACAGTAACAGCAATATTGTACGATGTTCAACTGTGAATGACTTAGCTATTCTCAGCAATACAATGATCCAAGACAATTCCAAGGACTTGATATGCTACACATATCCAAAGAAAGAACTGATGGAGTCTGAATGCAGATCAAAGTATACTATTTTTACTTATTTTTGTGGGGGTTTTTTTTGGTCTGTGTTTTCTTTCACAACATGACTAATATGGAAATATGTCTTGCATGATTGTACATGTATAACATGTATCAAATTGCTTGTCATTTCAGGGAAGAGGGAGGGGAAGGAAAAAGGGAGAGAATGTGGAACTCAACATAAAAAAGCCAATGTTAAAAATTGTTTTTACATGTAATGGAGAAAAAATAAAATATTTTTTAAAAAGAAAACAAAGAGTCAATGCCCCTTGGAGGGTAATACATGGAATCTCTATTACCTCAATGTAAGTCAATTCATCAATTCACTATCTTCCTTGACTGACAGGATTGGGGAAGTAGGAGATCCCTGGTAACCTGGAATGGGGCAGAGAAAAGGTTGTGAGGTGGGAGAGGAAAGAAAAGGGCACATCAGTAAGAAAATAGAGACCCACTGATTAGGGAATGGCTGAGAAAATTGTGGTACACAAATGTAAAGGAAAGGAAAATTATTACAGCAGAAGAAATGCTGAACATGAAGAATTCAAAGAAACTGGGAAGACTTGTGTGAACTGATACAAAGTAAAGTCATCAGAACCAGAGGGGACACTTTTCACCATGACCATGATAACATAGAAAAGAACAACATGGAAAGACTTCAGAGTATGGATCAGTTCAGTGACTGCTGATGACTTTGGAGGATTACAATAAAGCATACTTATCTTTTAGCAGACAGGTGGTAGACTATAGGTGTAGCATGGGGCACATGTTGTCAGACTTTTTTTTTAACTTAACTATACATCTTTTATAAGGGAGAATAACTATTTCAGGTGGGGGCCTGTGGTGTTGTTGGGGAGTAATAGCAAGGTAAAAACGGCATAGATAAAAAAAAATTTAAAAAGGGTCCAGAAGTTGGAAATCAAGGGACCATCAAGGACAGATAATAAAAGTTTCTGTTCTGACCAGGACCAGGCTTTAAAAAGAGTTGCCCTGGGGGTAGCTAGGTAGTGCAGTGAATAGACCACTGGCCCTGAAGTCAAGACCTGAGTTCAAACCTGGCCTCAGACACTTGACACTTAACTAGCTGTGTGATCTTGGTCTAGTCACTTAACTCCAATTGCCTTGCCTTCCCCCCTCAAAAAAAAATTAAATTAAAAAGAGTTGGCCCTCAGTGCAACTTCTAAGCCTCTAAGTCTTCATAGTATTTTTTAAAGAGCAAAAGGCTTTGAGACTTTGGCTGTATTGCTGTGGTAAACAGGGAGTGGTGGCTTGGCCTAACCAAGCAATTTTCTCCCTTTGCTGCTGTCTCATGATGTTATCCCTATGCAATTTAGTCAACCAGCGATGCTGGCAGTTTTCCAGGCTCTCCCAGGACCCTCCTTATGGTTTTGGCATCTCCTTACTGATGACTCTTTGATGTCAGTTTTAAGTGACTTAGCAGGCAATAGTCCCTCAGTTGTGCTGGGACATCTCCTAACAGGACACAAATAACAGGGCGTTTTAAGAGCTGATAAAGAGCACAGGCTGTAATTAGCCAACAACTGTCTGTTTGTTGTTGTTCAAGTTGTACTGAACATTGTGAACTTGCAGCAGACACAGAACAATCAGTCATGTTGGAGATAAGGATCATATTTCTACCAATATAGAGAAGCATGAGGGTGTCTCTTTCCCGAAAATTTCCTTTTAGATCATTTATTCATTACACATTTGTTTGAAGGATGAAATCCCATCATGTGCTATAACCATGACAACCTTACATTGTGCAGAGAGTCTGACTTTTATTTTCCAGTGTCTAGGCCTTTGGGTACACAATTGTAATGTACCTTAAGAGCAGCCACTGTGTCTGATGTTGTTTTAGGTATATGTGTGTGTGTATGCATATATGTGTGTTTGTGTGTGTGTATTCTGCCACCATACAGCACAATACTATGTACATTAGAAATACTCAGTAGATGAGGCGGCTAGGTGGCACAGTGAATAGAGCACCGGCCCTGGAGTCAGGAGGACCTGAGTTCGAATTCGGCCTCAGACACTTAACACAAAAATTAGCCATGTGACCTTAGGCAAGTCAACCCCAATTGCCCTCCAAAAAAAAAAAAAAACAAAGAAAAAGAAATACTCAGTAGATACTAGCTTAATATCTTTATTGTAGGAATATGGAAGTGATATGAATTCCCTCCTGCTCCCCATTCTAATCCCGCTCCCCAATCAGCAGGGCATCTGCTTTAAGTTAGTTTTCTACTTGTGAAGATGGGCTTTGATGGCTCCCCCATTTCCACTAGCTGCACTCTCTCTCTTCTCAAATTCCCTTCTACATTCTTATCTATTTACATGTTGTATCCCTGCTTGTGGAATGTTTTCATGGGATGAGTCCCACTCAGGTCAATTAGCTCCCTTTTGGTTGAGGGTTCATATTGGAACTAAATGACACACACAGTCTATTCAGTAGTTAACAAAAGGAAGTTTATTTACCCATAGCATAGAAAAGCTGTTTAGTGAGGATACTGAAATCATTTAGCTTGGGTAGACACAACCTCCAGAGGGAAACAGGTCAGATCAGCAGGCTAAAGTGTAATGATTCTTCTAGCCTTGGAATGTCTACCAAGTCACATCCAACAAGTCTAAAGGAACTTGACTCCATGTGTGGGGGCCATTAGGAAAATAGCATGACCCAATGACTGGGCTTGAGCCTGGGTCTAACCTAATTGGGGAAGCATGTCTGGTGGATGGTGATCCTATCCCAAATGGGAACTTCTTGAGAACAGGGATTTTTTCATTTTGTCTTTATATTCCTAGCATTTAGCACTGTGCCTTGGGCATAATAAATGCTCAACAAATGTTTCTTGATTGGATTAGATGGTATCTCTGTCCCCATGACCATCAGCCAAGTAGGCCCCAGCCCCAGACTTTCAGAAAGATTGTGATGGAGAAAAATAGAAGTAAGGTGGCTGTTGCACCTGAATCCTGCTCAAGGTTAGTGATTTCCTTCACCAAAAGAATGTCAGGGCCACCATTTAAAAAAAATTAATTAAATTTTTTCTGTTATTCTTTGCTTGACAAATATCATTAAACATGGGTATTTTGTATATACAGAATAGAAAAAGAGGATGGAACATAAAACCATATATAGCCTCCACTTTAAATGTATATGCAAATATGTATATAAATAAATTCAACATGTTAATTTCAACAATGTACTGGTCTGTACCTCCTTCTGAATCTTCTTGTATTCTATTTTCTGTGTTTTTTTTTAAAAGATAGTACAAAGATCATCTTTTGTTTCTTTTCTTTATTTCTTTTTTTTTGTCATACCCATTACATACCCTTTCCCCTCCCAAATCCCCTTCCCAAATTTAAAGCAGAGTCAAGTAAAACAGACTCACGTAGTGCCTAACCATGTCTGAAAATGTATATCTCAATCTGTCCTTGTAGACCCCCATTTTTCTCTCAGATGGTGGTTAGCAAGCTTCATCATCAGTTCTCTCTGGAGTAGTGGTTGGTCACTGTATCAATATAGTCCCTAAATCTTTCAAATTTGTTTTTCTTTATTGTAATTAATATGAATCATTATCCCATTTCTACTCAGTTTATTTTGTATATATTCGTATAAGCCTTTCCAGATTGTCCTGAATCCTACCCTTTTATTTCTTACTGTACAATATTCTATTATGTTCATATGTCATAATTTATTTACCCTTTCCCCAATTAATGGGGACCCCCTTAGTTTCTTTGCTGAAACTAAAAATACTGCTATAATTTTTCTTATATATATGTCATTTCCCTCTTTGTTTGATCTCTTGCATACATTTCTAATAATGGCATCATTTTTCTAGTAATGGCATCATCGAATCAAAAGGTATATAGAGTTCAGTGACTTTTGGGGTTTGGGCATATAATTCCAAAGTGCTCCCAAGAATCCTTTGGAACAATTCTCAGATTCACCAGCAATGTATTAGTGTCTCACTTTCTGCAACATTTCCAACTTGTACTATTTCTACTTTTTGTCAACTTTGCCAGTGTGATGAGTGTGAAATGAAACTTCAGAGTTGTTTTTATTTGAATCTATTGAATTATTCATGATTTGAAGTATTTTTTCATATGACTTTGGATAACTTTCTTCTTTTGAGAAGCACCTATTCACAGTCATTGACCATTTATCTGTTGCTGAAATGGCAAGACACCCTGAAGGAGAGATAGGAGGCAGCAACTTGTGCCAGGCATAATCAAGTACTGCCATCCTGTTCAATCCCTGATAGAGACAACCCAGGACCCTGAACCTAAGAACCCTAGGAATAGTGACATTAAATAATAACATTAAAGAAGAGGCATTAACATCTGCTTTGCAGTTGTGCCCTATGGACCATCTGACTTGAAGCTTAAATCTTCCATATGGGTTATCCCCTCTGTTAGATTGTAAGCTCTTTGAGAGCAGGAACTCTTACTTTCCTATTTTTAACTGCAGAATTTACCACTGCATTTTGCATATATTAAGTGCCTAATAAATACTTTTTTCATTTATTAATTCATCTATTGTGTAAAGGCTCTTATTTTTATATATTTGAATCAGTATGTCATCTAGCTTGGATACCAGACTTTTATCACAGACACTTGCTGCAAACATTTTATTCCCAGTTAACTGTTTCCCTTCTTATTTTAACTGCTAAAAACTAAAAAATGTTTTTTTGTGTGCAAAATATTTTCAATTTTGTCATCAAACTTTTCCATTTTATCATCTATGATCCTCTCTATTTTTTCTTTGGCAGACCACCAACATCAACCTTCCCTTCTCTTACTCTGACCAAGTGAGTATACCCATCTAATATGTATTAAGGCAAACTTAGACAAAACAAACAACTTTATTTTAAAGAAATATTTATTATTTTTAACATTCTTCTTTTTAAATTTTGAGTTCCAAATTCTCTCGCTTCCTCCTACCCTTTTCCCCACCCACTGAGAAGACAAGCAATATGATATTAATTATACATGTGAAATCATGCAAAACATATTTCCATATTAACCATATTTCAAAAAGAAAGCAAGAAAATGATTCCTCAATTTGCACAACTTCATCAGTTCTCTCTCTGGAGGTGCATAACATTTTGTCATCATGAATCCATTGGAAATGTCTTGGGCATTTTATCAGAGTGTTTATCAGAGTTGTCAAGTATTTCACAGTTGATCATCATTACAACATTGGGGGTTTGATGCACAATCATCTCCTGCTTCTTCTCACTTCACTTTGGATCAGTTCATATAGGTCTTCCCATGTTTTTCTGAAAACACCTACACACCCTTGTCATTTCCCACAGCACAATAATACTCCATTGCAATCATATGCCACAACTTGTTCAGTCATTCTGCAATTGATGAACATCCCCTCAATTTTCAATTCTTTGTCACCACAAAAAAGAGCTTCTATAAATATTTTTGTGCTTATAGGTTCTTTTCCTTTTTCTTTCATCTTTTTGAGATATAGACAGAGTAGTGGTATTACTGGGTCCAAAAGGGTATGCACAGTTTTATAGCCCTTTGGGAATAGTTCCAAATTGTTCTCCAGAACCATTGGACCAGTTCACTATTCCATCAAAGTTCATTAGTGTACCTATTTTTCTCTCATCACCTCTAGTATTTTTCATTTCTGGAAAGTGGGAGGTAGAAACTTAGAATTATTTTAATTTGTCTTTCTCTAATCATTAGTGATTTAGAGCATTTTTATATGACTATAGATAGCTTTAATTTCATCTTCTGAAAACTACTTGTTCACATCCTCTGACCATTTATCAATTGGGGTATGACTCATCCTTATATAAATTTGACTTAGTTTTTCTATATATTTGAGAAATGAGGCTTTTATCAGAGAAATTTACTGTAAAATTTTCTTAATATTACTTCATTGTCTATGGTACCTTTCAGCAAAATGTGGTTTCCCTGATTTTTTCTTTAAATTAGGTTTATTTTTGCTTTTGCTTTGTCTGAAATCATGATTGTAACCCCTGTCTTTTTCACTTCAACTGAAGTATATTAGATTCTGCTTCAGTCCTTTATTTTAGGACTATGTGTGTCTTTTAAAGCACAGTCAAGTAAAACAGACTCACATACTGGGTGTTTTACCATTTCAAGTGTGTCTCTTGTAAACAACATATTGTTGGATTCTGGTTTCTAATCCATTCTTCTATCTGCTTCTGTTTTATGAGTGAGCCCATCCTATTCACATTCACAGTTATGATTATTGTGCATTTCCCTCCATCCCATTATCTTCTGGTTCTCCCTCTCTCTTTTTATCCTCCCTTCTCAAAAGTCTATTTTGTTTCTAACCATTGCCTCCCTTAATCCATCCTCCCCTTTCTCATCCCCTTTTCTATTTTTTATCTCCTTCCCTTCCTATTTCCTGATTGGGTAATACACAACTGAGTGTATATGGTATGATGATATGATATGATATGATACAATATAACATAGTATAACATAATGTAATATAATATAATACAAATTGTTCCCTCTTTGAACAAATTCTGGTGAGAATGAGGTTCAGCCATTGCCTATTATCATTTTTCCCTCCATTGTAAGAGCTCTTCCTTGTGTACCTCTTTTATGTGAGAAAAATTTCCCCATTCTACCTCTCCCTCCTTTTCCTAATGAATTCTTCTTCTCACCCTTTCATTTTTTTTTGAGATAATTCTAACATAATTGGCTCACACCCATGCCCTCTATCTTTTTCATCTTCCCATATAGAAATATAAACAGTTTAACTTTATTGAGTTCCTTATGATTGCTCTTTCATGTTTACTTTTTTATGCTTCTCTTGAGTCTTGTGTTTGAAAGCCAAATTTTCAATTCAACTCTGGTGTTTTCAATAGGAATGCTTGAAAATTCTCTATTTCATTAAATATCCATCTTTTCCCCTGAAGGATTACACTCAGTGTTTCTGGGTGGGTGATTTTTGGTTGTAATCCTAGCTCCTTTGCCTTCTATAATATATTCTAAGTCATGGGCTTCTTTAACATGGAAGCTGTTAAATCTTGTGTGATCCTTACTGTGACTCCATGATATTTGAATGGTTTCTTTCTGTTTGCTTGAAGTATTTTCTCTTTGATCTGGGAGCTCTGGAATTTGACTATAATATTGCTGGGAGTTTTAATTTTGGGATCTCTTTTGAGAGGTGATTGATGAATTCTATCAATTTCTATTTTACTCTTTGAGTCAAAGGTATCAAGGTGGCTTTCCTTCATAATTTCTTGAAATATGATCTCTAGTTTCTTTCTTTGATGACTTTCAGATAGTTCAACAGTTCTTAAATTATCTGTCCTAAATTTATTTTCCATGTCAGTTGTTTTTCCAATGATATATTTTGCATTTTTTTCTATTTTTTTTCATTCTTTTGACTTTGTTTTATTGTTTCTTGATATCTCATGGAATCATTATTCTAATTTTTAAGAAATTATTTTCTTCAGTGAGATTTTGTACCTCTTTTTTCCATTTGGTCAATTATGCTTTTTAAGGTATTCTTTTCTTCTGTGAATTTTTGTGCTTCTTTTACCATTAGGCCAATTCTGCTTTTTTAAGATGTTATTTTCTTTATTATTTTTTGTACCTCCTTTACCAAGCTCTTAATTCTCTTTTCATAGATTTTTTTTGTATCACTCTAATTTTTTTTCCCATTTTTTTCTCTATCACTCTTATCTCTTTCTTTAATGCTTCCAGGAATTCTTGGTGGGCATGGGTCCAATCACATTTTTCTTTGAGGTTTTTTGGTAGCTGTTTTCACATTGTTGTCTTTTTCTAAGTTTATTTCTTGGTCTTCCCTGCCACTGTAGTAGTATTTTTATGATCAAATTCTTTTTTTTGTTGGTTTCTTTGTTTGTTTTTTGTCTCCTGCAGCCAGAAGTACTAATGATCTTTTGCTTTGGTACTATGACCAGGGCCCCTTCTCCCTTGTGACTAATCACCAAGGTCCTCTGCAATCTCTTTCTGACCAGTTGTCTGATTCTCTTAACATCTCCGGGCCTGAGAAAAGAAATCATAAGGAACTTATCAAAGTTGAACTATTTACATTCATACATGGAAAAATTATCATTGTAACTTATGAAACTTTTTGAAGTATGAGAATAGTTGAAGGGAATATAAAAGTATATGTATACATACATCTATATGTCTATATAGAAGGGTATATGTGTGTATGAATACATACGTGAGTGTGTGTATATATGTATACAGGTATACATAGACAGAGGGCACAGGACCAATTTAATAGGAAATGATACTTAAAAAGTGAAATTGAGAGGTGAGAGAGGAATATAATGAGAGGACATGGGGAGAGACAGAATGGGATAAATTATCTCATATAAAAGAATCAAGGGAAAACTGTTACAATGTAGGGGAAGAACAGGAAGGCAAAAGGGAACGAATCAACCTTGTTCTCATTGAATTTGGCTTAGGAAGGGAATGACATACACACTAAACAGGGTATCTCACCCTACAGGAGAGTAGGGGGGAAGAGGATGTGAGGGAGGACAATGAAAGGGAGGGCAGGTTGGGGAGGAGGGCAATTGGAAGCACCCACTTTTGAAAAGGGACAGAGTCAAAGTAGAGAATAGAACAAGTGGAGATCGGGATAGGATGGAGGGAAATATAGTTGTCTTTCACAATATATCCACTATGGAAATATCTTGCATAGCTACACATGTACAACCTATGTTGAATTGTTTGTCTTCCCAGTAGGGGTGGGTGATGAGGGAAGAAGTGAAAGAATCTGGAATTCAAAGTTTTAAAATCAAATTTGAATTATATATATATTATTATTAATATTATTTTTTTACATGCAACTGGGAAATAAGATATACAGGCACTGAGGTATAGAGATCCATCTTGCCCTACTGGAAAGTCAGAGTGGGGATGGGGGAGAATATAGGAGAGATCAGATTGGGGGAGGGGGTATACACTGGAATCACTGTTTTGGGGTTGTGGGTAGGGGAAAGATGGGGAGAAGATTTGCAACTCAAAATCTTGTGGAAATGAATGATGTAAACTAAAACTAAAAATAAAATTTAATTTAAAAAAATAAATAAAAGAACATTGCTGGAAGAAGTCACACAACAGACAGAGAGGTGGTGGCCTAGAGGTGCAGAGAGGTACATACAATTTCAGACTTGGCCAATGTGTTACTTTATATGGTTAGATTTTATTTGCAAATAGAAGGGCTTCTATTTGGTGGGTGGAGAGTTCTAGTTAGTGATGCTTTAAAAAAGAAAAGAAAGAAAATGTTATCAATCAATTTTTTTTTAATGTATGTACATAAGAGAGCAGAAGGAAGTTGGGTAGAAGCCTAGACAAGTATGACGGTTTTGTTTCTTTCACATTAAATTTAATAAACACTTTAAAACTCTATGTAATGAAAGTTCAATTTCATAGATGATCCTTTTGAGTTTATCTTTTATATTTAAATGCTTGTATTTGTTTATGATTAAGTTCATAATAAAAAAATAAAATTAAAAATATTTTAAAGCCATCCTCTTTTAAGTTTAATCTGAATTTTAAAAAACATTTTATCCATCGCTTTCTTAAGTCTAGATATTCAACAAAGCAATATATTAAGCCCTAATCTGTAGCCTTTGCTAATTTACAAGGTCTGGATGTTCACACTAAAAATGTAGCAATCAACTGTAACAAACTGGTGTGACCTGGTCTGACACAGTCCTGGCTATGCCACACTCAGAAGTGAATTTATTTGTAGCAACCACTTCAACTTTGAGCCCACTCTCTCCAGGGACCAAAGTATGGAGGAGAGAGTATGAATTAGGCAGGGGAGGGGGGAGGGGAGTGAGGGGGAGTGTGCATTTCCTCTTCTGTATCAAGGACAGTGATGCTTTCATTTTCATCTTTTTATTCCTGAGGTTTACCGTACTGTAGCATGGTAAAGTGTATATTGTAAATGCTTACTAGATGTCTGTTGAATTGGTTCTGTGGAATACAACTCACATTTTCTCATCTAGTCCCTCCCGTCTAGTATCCATCAAGGGCACACACAGAATAGCCTCCATGGGTTCAGTCCCAATCTACAGATACTGAGAAGCAAGTAAAAAGACTGAGGCCTGAGCCCTTGACCTTGACTTCATTTCCAAAGTGCTCTAACCAACTGAACTGATCAGTTATGGCATTCCTTCTCCCCACTCCCAAACGGTACCCTAAAGTCTAGTATACTTAGTGCCCCAACTTGTTCATTCATTCAACAAACATTTATTAGACACCTATTATGTACCAGGTGCTATATTAGGCACTAGAAACACAAAGACAAAAAATGTCTTAGCCCTTTAGGAGTTGGTATCCTACTTGTCATTAGAGGGTTCATAGATCATAAGGAACAGTCTACCTTTAGGTACATGGGAATCTTTGGAATTGTATGAGAAGCCAAGCAAAAATATGGTGTCACAAGCTACTCACAATCCAACCTCACTCTTTGGACAGGAAAAATAAAATAGAAAATGACCTATTGTCATGAGGATTTTTATAGTCTATTTTTAACTTTTAAAAATAGTAAAACTCTGATCCATCTTGCCCTATGGGAAATTGGAGGGGTTTGGGGGGAGGATATAGGAGAGAGCAGATTGGCGGAGGGGGTATACAGTGGGATCACTCTTTTGGGGTGGTGGGTAGGGGAAAGACAAGGAGAAAATTTGTAACTCGAAATCTTGTGGAAATGAATGATGTAAACTAAAAATAAACATAAAATTTAATTTAAAAAAAAGTTAGTCAAAGGAAAGAGAGAGAGAAAAGACAATAGCTTGAAGGTGGAACAAGGACTAGAGAAGGCTGCTTTTTTTCTGTTGGAATCTGAGGTTTCCCACCCTATTTGTGGGATAATGTCATTGGTTTGACTGTAGAATAAGAAAAGCTTGTAAAAAAATAGTAAATCTCTGAAAGAAAGGAGTGTGCATCTGTGTGCATGCATTGTGAATTTATAATAATGATATTACTATAACAATCTAAGATTTGTAAAGCATTTTGTAACACTGCCTTCACAACTGTGAGATAGGGGCTATTAGCACTCCTACTTTACAGATGTGGAAACTGAGGCTGAAAAAGATTTAAGTAACCTGTCCAGGGTCACACAGTTAGTAAGTATCTGAGTTGAGATTTGAACTCAGGCATACCTGACTGGAGCAGCTAGGCGGAATAGTGAATAGAGTATCCACCCGGGAGTCAGGGGCAAGTCACTTAACTCTATTTGCCTCAGTTTCCTCATTTGCAAAATGGGCTTGAGAAGGAAATAGCAAACCACTCCAAACAGAAAACCCCAAATGGGTCACAATAAGTCAGACATAACTGAAAAACTACTGAGCAACAATAAATTCTTGACTCCAAGAATGTCTATGTTGTAGGGTAGGCCTTATAGAAGTGGGCAGAATATATGACTGTCTACATGGTGTGATCTGATATGTGCCAAATAGGGCCTCAAAATGATTTCCCCAAACATGCTCCTTGTCATGGTGACTGAAGCTTCACCATTATACTTTTATTTCTTTGTCTATTAAATACTTTTCTGCTGTTCTGATAATAAACCTGGATTTCCACCTATTTTTAAAGCATCTGATTGAATCGTATTTCTATCTTCCCCTATTTGAAGAACAGTTACTCCTGAGAAGAGGGAACATCTGAAGTATTATCAGCTAATACCTTAGTGGGGATAATACCTGCCATTTATATGTGGGACTTCAAGACTTACAAAGATTTATAAGCATCATCTCTTTTGAACCAGACCACAACCTAGTGAGATAGATAGATAGATGTTATAAGCCTCCTGTCTCCTTGTTTTGCAGATGAGTAAATAGATAAAGGAAGTGACTGGCTCAAGGTACTTGCTTAGTGAGTGTCATGGCTGAGACTTCAAACCCAAGTCCATACTTCTTTTTTTTTTTTCAAATGCTTTATTAACTTCTGATTTACATCATTCATTTCCGCCAGATTTTGAGTTACAAATTTTCTCCTCGTTTTTCCCCTACCCACCACCCCAAAATAGCAGTCCCACAGGATATGCCCTCCTCCAATCTGCTCTCTCCCATATTTTCTCCCATACCCCTTTCGACTTTTCCAGTGGATCTCTATGCCCCAGTGCCTGTATATCTTATTTCCCAATTACATGTAAAATACTATTAATAATATATATATTTGAATATTTGATTTTAAAACTTTGAATTCCAGATTGATTCCTTTCCTCCCTTGTCTCCCACCCTTACTGGGAAGATAGGTTGTACATGTGTGGCTAATGCAAAACAATAACATAGTAGATATATTGTAAAAGACTGACTATATTTCCCTCCCTCCTATCCCATCTCCCACTTGTTCTATTCTCTACTTTGATCCCGTCCCTTTTCAAAAGTGGGTGCTTCCAACTTCCCTTCCCCCAGCCTGTCCTCCCTTCCATCATACCCCCTCTCATCCCCTTCCCCTTCTACTCTCCTGTAGGGTGAGACACCCTATTTAGTGTGTATTTCATTCCCTACTCAAGCCATATTCAATGGGAATAAGGTTGACCCATTCCCTTTTGCCTTCCTATTCTTCCCCTCCATTGTAACCATTTTCCCTTGCCTCTTCTATATCAGATAGTTTACCCCATTCTGTCTTTCTCCATCTCCTCTCATTATATTCCTCTCTCACCTCTTAATTTCACCTTTTAAGTATCATCTCTTCCTGTTAAATTGGTCCTGTGCCCTCTATCTATGTATACCTGTAAACATATATACACACATTCACATATGTATTCATATGCCCATATACCCTCATATATAGACATATATATTTCTATTCCCTTCAACTACTGAGAAAAGTTTCATAAGTTACAATTATTGTTTTTCCATGTAGGAATGTTAATAGTTCAATTTTTGTTAAGTTCCTTATGATTTCTTTTCCCTGTTTACCTTCTCATGCTTCTCTTGCTTCTTGTATCTGATTGTCAAATTTTCTATTCAACTCTGGTTTTTTCAGCAAGAATTCTTGAAAGTCCTATTCCACTGAATGACCCTATTTTCTCCTGAAACATGATACTCAGTTTTGCTGGGTAGGTGACTCTTGGTTTTAATCCCAGCTCCTTTGACCTCTGGAATATCATATTCCAAGCCCCTTTGATCCCTCAGTGTAGAAGCTGCCAGATCCTGGGTTATCCTGATTGTGTTTACACAATATTCAAATTGTTTCTTCCTGGCTGCTTGTAATATTCTCCCCTTAATTTGTGAATTCCGGAACTTGGCTATAATATTCCTAGGAGTTTTCTTTTTGGGATCTTTTTCAGGAGGTGATCGGTGGATTCTTTCAACCTCTATTTTGCCCTCTGGTTATAAAACATCAGGGCAGTTCTCTTTGAGAGCTTCCTGGAGGATGATTTCTAGGTTCTTACTTTGATCATGGCTGTCAGGTAGTCCTGAAATTATCTCTCCTGGATCTATTTTCCACGTCAGTGGTTTTTCCCATGAGATATTTCACACTGCCTTCTATTCTTTCATTTGTTTGGATCTGTTTAACAGCATCTTGATTTCTCATAAAGCCATTAGCTTCCATTTGCTCCAATCTAATTCTGAAGCAGTGATTCTCCTCAGTGATCTTTTGAGATTCTTTTTCCATCTGGCAAATTTGGCTTTTTAGGGCATTCTTCTCCTCATTGCCCTTTTGAGCCTCTTTTGCCATTTGAGTTAGTCTGTTTTTTAAGGTGTGATTTTCCTCAGTCAGGCTGTTGACTCTCATTTCATAATTTTCTTGCATTGTTCTCATTTCTCTTCCCAATTTTTCCTCCACTTCTCTTATCTGCTTCTTAAGGTCCTCTATGGCCTGTAACCAGCTAATATTTTCCTTTGAAGCTTTTGGTGCACGAATTCTGAGTTCACTGTCTTCCTCCTGTTCCATACTTTGATCCTTTTTGTCCCCAAAATAGGAGTGTAATGTTGGAATCTTCTGTCTGCTTTGTTTCTTTTGCCTGGTCATGTTGCCCCTCAGTCACTTGACCCCCTGGGCTTTTTGCCACAGTGGACTCTGCCACCAGACAGGGGAGCTTTCGTCCCAAATGCTGGAGTTTTCTCAGCTGCCAGAGGTATTAGATGGGTGCCCTCTCTGAGGTCTCCACATGCTCTGGCAAGCTGGACACACACCCCAGGACCTCCACCCTAGACTGCAATCCAGATCCAAGCAAGTTAAAGCAAGAGCAATTACCCCTCAGACTGGTGCTTGGTCCCCCTACACTCTGCAGGCCAGGAGCTGAAGCTGCCACAGGGAGCTAGCTGGCTGTGCTGGAGTCTCAGCAGCTTCTTGCCCCAGGGGTAAAAGCCACACACTCCCACTTACTGGGTCCCAAAGTCCAGACTGCACTGATCTCTCACTTTGTCCTTCTCATCTATGTATTGATAAATCTGGAAAGGGCCACAGCTGCTGCTGATCTGGAGTCCCTCCAGTCGGTGGCTGGTCAGGCTTGCCCTGGGGCTAAAGCCTCGGTGTGGGGCTGGGCTCAGCTCCCAGAGCTCTGCGCTGACAGATTCCTGCGGGCCTGCCAGGCTTCCTCAGTGGGAGGTTAGCTTCTCTGTGTCATTTTGTGGGTTCTGCAGCTCCAAAGTTTTAGAGTCCCCTTTTTACATGGATTGGGTAAGGTGGAACCCCGAGCAGCGGGGAGGTCCTGCTTCTTCTCCACCATCTTGACTCCGCCCCCTGGGACCCCAAGTCCTTACTTCTTTATACAAAACCATGCCCCCTCCCTTTAGTTGATTGGCATCTGAGAACAAGGCCCAGTTTGGAGCAGGGGTGGAGGGTGGGGGGGATAGGACAAAGAGAGGTTGACTAGGAAAAGACAGAAGCATCAGATGGAGGGAGAGGGCCACTGAGAAAGGAACTGTAGAAAGAGGCAGGAATATATTAAAGACAAATACAGTGAACTTGCAAATAGTATTAGCTGACTTTCTCTGTCTGTCTGTCTGCCTGTCTGTCTCTCTCTCTATCTGTCTCTCTCTCTGTCTCTCTCTCTCTTCTCTCTCCTCCTTCCCTTCCTCTCTCTCCTTTTTCTCCCCCTCCTTCACTTGTTCTATTTGTTCTCTCTCCCTCCTTCCATCTCTCTCTCCTATCTCTCTCTCCCTCCATATCTCTCTCTCCTCCTTTCCTCCCCCTCTCTCATTTTTCTCCCTCTCCCTCTCTTGTTCCCTTTCTCTCTCTCCCTCTCTTTCTCTGTCTCTCTCTCCCCCC
>NW_027186296.1:35438363-35519208 GCF_028583685.1 Petaurus breviceps papuanus | reverse complement strand
GGAAGAGAGGGGGGATAATGGGAGGGAGGGCAGGTTGGGGGGAGGGAAGTTGGAAGCACCCACTTTTGAAAAGGGACAGGATCAAAGTAGAGAATAGAACAAGTGAGGGGTGGGATAGGATGGAGGGAAATATAGCCATTCTTTCACAATATATCCACTATGGAAATGTTTTGCATAGCTACACATGTACAACCTATATTGAATTGCTTGTCTTCCCAGTGAGGGCAGGTGACAAGGGAGGAAGGGAAAGAGTCTGGAATTCAAAGTTTTAAAATCAAATGTTTAAAAATATATATACATATTATCATTTTTATTATTTTATATGTTACTGGGAAATGAGCTACACAGGCACTGGGGCATAGAAATCCACTGTGCCCTACTAGAAAGTTGGAGGGGGAATGGGGAAAGATAAGGGAGAGAGCAGTTTGGAGGGGATATTCAGTGGGATCACTGTTTTGGGGTGATGGTTAGGGAAAAATGGGGAGAAAATTTGTAACTCAAACTCTTGCGGAAATGAATGATGTAAATTCAAAAATAAAAAAAGAGAAATAGAGAGAAAAAAGAAAGAAAGAAAGAAATTAGGGCTGGCTGCATAGACCTAGGAATGATCTGTACTGAGATGATAAATGAACCCATAGGTAGGAGTTGAGATCAGCTAGTATAGAGAGAAAAGAGAAGAGGACCCAGGATAAATCCTTGAGGAAAACATGACCTGGGTGAGTTTCCAGCAAAAGAGATGGAGACAGAGCATTCAGATAGGAGAAGAACCAGAAGAGTAGAGTGTCATAAAGAGACTATCTAAAGGGGTTAGTGGATCAGTCGTCAAGAAAGATGAGGAGGGACAGCAGTGGATAGATCACCAGCCCTGGCATCAGGAGGACCTGAATTCAAATTCTGGGCAAGTCACTTAACCCTTATTGCCTCAAAAAAAATGGATGAGGAATGAGAAGAGACAACTAGATTTGGCAATTATGAGATTACCTATAACTTTGAGGAGGGCACTTTAAGTGACATGATGAAGATGGAAGTCAAATTGCAGATGGTTTACGAGAGAGAGGAAATGGGAGACACTTAAAGCCATCGCCTTTCTCAAGGAGGTTAGCCAGGATGGTGAGGTGAGACATGGAACAATGACTAGGAGGCATGATGGGATTAAGTCAGGTTTTGTTATTGTTGCTGTTGTTGTTGTTTTGAGGATGTGAGAGACATGAGTTTATTTGTAAGCAGTAGGGAAGGAACCAGTATTTGGAGAGATTGGAAATGAGAGGGAGAGAAAGAGGAGATGAGAATAAGGGCAATCTGCTGAAGAAGGGAGGGGATGGGAACAAGCTGGCATGGAGAAGGGGGTCACCTTGGCAAGGAGAAAGGTCACCTCTGCTTATGTAACAAGAATGAAGGAGGAGATGGTGGCAGAAGACGTCTGAGGGATGGGAGAAGAGGAGGAAGAGAGAAGAAGCTTCTTTTATTTGCTAAAAGTCACATAGCAAGTTAGTTGTAGACTCAGGATTTAAACCCAGGTCTCTGAATTCCTATTCAGGTTTTCCATTATGCCTCCATGGCCCCTTGTGGAGGTAAATTTAAAATAAGATCATGATTATCATCCCATTCCCCAAATATTTAAGAAGCAGGAGGTTCAGACTATCCCAGAGTGATAACAAAAGAATCTCAGAGAGGCCCACCAGTTTGAGAACACCTTTGGGGCCTGATTTGGGGTTACTTTTGCCTGCATATAGTTTCATCAGACTTCAGGAAGGTCCCCCTTCTGATTCAAAAACAAGACTCACTCTTTCTTTTCCCTGGCTTTCTTGATGCCTGAAATGTCATGGAGGACAAAACTTCTCATTTCCCAATGAGACCACAGAAATTTGTATATTGCAAATTTCCATGGTGAAACTCAAATTCATTCATCCTAAGGTATAAATAACGGATAATAGAGTCTTTCCTGAAGGAAGAAAGTCTCTTTTTGAGCACAATTCTGGAGACGCAGGGCAAATTTAGTTGAGTTGGGGTTTGTGGGTTAGGGGAACACAAGTGGAGATGTTGCATATTGTTTTCCAGATTCTGCCTACTTCATTTTGCATTGGTTCAAATAATCAACGTCATAACTTAAACACATTATTTAAGTAAATTAACCCATTAGTAGAAGGATTAATCATGTGTAACTGTACATATTACTATTACTACTACTATTACTACTACTAGCCAGAATCTAAATAATGCTTTAGTGTTCAGAAAGTGCTTTACAAATACTATGTCATTTGATCCCCACGACATCCCTGGAAGGTAGATACTAATTATTAATCCCATTTTACAGATGAGGAAAAAGAGCCCAGAGGGATTAATTTGCCAAAGACACACAGTAAATGTCTGGGGCAGGATTTGAACTCAGGTCTTTTAAATTTCCAAACCCCAATAGCCTCTACAATGGACACATAAATCTCCTCCCAAGGAAGAAACTCCCTTTAGGCTGGAGTTTCTTACCCTTCTCATCAGTTTTTCTATCATAGCACAAGAGTGGTAGAAGTTCAATGTCTTATTATAAGCCTTCTATCTCCCCATGACGGAAGAGCTGAACGAAGGTGATTAACTCATAAATGGGTGGTTAGGGAATACTGAAAAACTTTGGTGATTCTTATGTTTACAGCTGCATGGGCAGACAGGAACCCAGGATTGCTTCTCCAATCTCTTAGAAATCACATGCTGAGGTCAGCTTATGTCCCTGTCTATTCCTAAACCCTCATACTGAAAATGCCCCAGAGACTAAAACCCGTGCTCTCCTTAACTACCTGACTGTCACAAATTGAATGAGGACATCAGCAAGTGGGCAGATGTACCTCAACTGCCCTTTTGACTCTCACTCCTTTTTCTTTCCTACCCCCAAAATTCCATGCCCAATTACATCAATGTATGCCTTGGCATGGGTACTTGGGAAGTCATTTTAAGTACACTTTGTCCCCAAAATTTTTTGGGAGATATTGTCTTTGAGGAAAAGTCAGACTGAGACCCATTGCATCTACTTTTAGCCACTTTGGATGGGAATTTTTCCAAAGTATATTAAATGATTCCCTACTTTCTTAAATAGCTTAACCTCTTCTGAGTGACATTCCACGATTATTGTTATTCAGTCATTCAGTCTATATCTGACCCTATGGGACCTTATGGATAAATTCATGGAATTTTCTTGGCAAAGATACTGTAGTGGTTTGCCATTTCCTTTTCCAATGTTTCCCCATTTTACAGATGAGGAACTGAGGCAAATAGGGGTTAAGCGACTTGTCCAAGGTCACACAACTAGTAAGTGTCTAAGGTCAAATTTGAACTCAGATCTTCCTTACTCCAACCCTGGTGCTCTATCTACTACACTACCTAGCTGTGCCATGATGATATGATGCCATAAAATAGGCATAGCCTTGCAGGAAAGGCATGTAGGGCTTGTCTCTATGCTAAATAGCCTCAAACTGCTGTGCTATTTGAATTATTTGGTCTGTTTTACATAAACTTTTGTCACTTCCTTCATCACCAGGCTCCCCCTTTTCATTCCTTGCTTTGGTCAGCGTACATGCATCTTAGAAACCTCTCATATGCCACCTTTCTTTCTAATTTTTCATTTCCTTTCTGAATGCTGAGAAATTTGGCCATTAAGTTAGAATCTTGTGTAAATTATGAGTCAACAAGTACAAAGTGGAGACTCTCTCTGAGTAATGTATCCAAGCTTTAACCCATGAATTTCATGTCATCTATTTTGGCAGCTCAGATACTCTTCTCCTTCCTTCAGAGTTCTGGGCTGTATCTTAGTTATAGTTGTCAATGAGTGACTACCTCTACCACCTTCCCCAACCCCCCAAGTAGTGAAGTATTATTGTAACTGGTAGTTAAGCAAGGGCTAGGGAACAATAGCATCATAGATTCTAATAGAATGTTTATGAAGCTCTTTGAGTGTGCCAGGTACTGCTTTTAAGCATTGGGGATACAAATACAAGGAAGCAAGATAGTTCCTGCCCTCAAGAAGCTTACATTCTAATACGGGAAGACAACACATAATGTAGACCCGGAAAGCTACAGGGCACATGAGTGGAAGCATGGCAGAAAGAAGACCAGGAAGCAGTGGGAAGGGCCTGGTTCAGGACAAGAGAAATTCAGCAGAAAAATAGCAGAAATTCAGTTCTCAGAGCCCAGCTTTCCAGGAGCAGAGTACAAGGATCCTGTGAGAAGGACAAGGATGATGGCTGCAGTATAGGCAATGAACGTGGTGTGAAGATGGGGGCAAGGTAAGATGAAGGCTCAACCTATTAGAGCCCAGTTTCCCAGAGACAGAGTCCATTTGGAGATAGAGGGACTATAAAAGTAACATAATCCAACACTTTCATTTTACATACAAGAAAACTTAGACACAGGGAAGAGGTTAAGAGACTTGCCCAAGGTCAACAAATAGTTAATGGTAGAGCTGAGATTTGAACACATACCCTTATACTTCAACTCAACATATTCTTTCCATTGCTCTAGGCTGGGGAGAAACGGGGGGGGGGGGGCAGGGGGGGGGGGGGGGGGGGGGGGGGGGAACCTTCTCCAGAATTACTGTTACTTGGTAGTCTATTCAAAATCATTAAAGCACCTCACAGAAAGAATTAATAAAGCTGCTACTGTCCCTAAAGAAAACAGATCAGGAAAGAGTCTCCATTGCGCCTGAATTCAGTATGAAAACATTGGTTTATAAAAGCAAACCACAGTGAGTTATGGAAACCTAGACTCATTATAGCCAATGTGCCCATGATGCTCAGGATTTTTTTTTTTTAATTTAAGCATTTGACCTACAGAACCTGGAATGTGCTCTGGAATTGGCCAACGATGAGGTATTCTTTTCATCTGAGGCTCTATTTTCCATTTTCTCTTTCTTTTATTTTGGGGTTGGCTCGAATTTTTATATTGCCTCACAGGTGCGGGGAGCAGCCACTCAGCAGTACTTATAAAGAATGAAATGGATTTAATAAAATAAAATCCCTTCCCAAGCTGCCGTGGACTCCAAAATTCCTGTTCAGAGGTCTGAGTCAGTGTGTTTAGTTGATTAGAGATTGAATCCAAGGTCATATAATTACACACATACACACACACACTGATAATACACACACCCCTTTTTCTTCATCTATCCTAATCCTAAATTCCTTTCAAATCCTGACTCAAATTCCTTTTCTTCCAAGAAGTCTTCTCAAATTACTAGAACCTACGTTGTGTAACAGTCTAAAGTCTTTGTTGTTCTCTAAACACTTCCTGTCTCTTAGGCTTGTCTACTGAGTAAGGTTAGAAATTGATTGAAGGCAGGAACATAGAATCAGAGGATTCAAAAAATGGTTAGAGCTGGAAAGCCTTTAAGAGATTCTGATTTGTTGAGGGCTGTCCCTTAGTGGACTACTCAAAGTCCTCACACTAGTGCCTTTGATCCTTATCCCATCTATTTTAATTCAATTCAATTCTCTTCAGTATGAGGAATGTTTCTGAAATATCTATCAAGCATATAAAAACCATGCTGGGAGCTGGGGGAGAGAAGAGAGTTTTAGATGAGTTATGATTCCTGCTCCAATGTGTCTTACAATCTAGCGGTCGTGGGGGGTGGGGTGGGATATAATGGCACTCCAAAAAACACAATACTGCGTCATCTATTATTTGGTTTTGGTCCAGATATGTTATTTCATTACTGTGAGGAATTCCTGGTATAAAAATTCCTTCCAATGGTGCATATCAGCAACTGATCTCCAATTTATGATCTGATGTAGATTTTTTTTTTGACTGGAGGTAGAGGGGAGGGGACCACAAGAGGTCATAGGACTATAGAATCACAAGCAGGACTAGAAGACACCTTAGAGGCTGAGTTCAACCCTTTCATTGTACAGAGGAAATGGAAACCCAGAGAACTTTAAGTGAATTGCCCTATGTCACATGGTTAGTAGGTATGTGAGGTGGGATTTGAATCCAGGTCTGAATTACAAGACCTGATCTCTATCCACTATACCACACTACCTCTCTAGGCCCACTTAACTCAGGGTTGCACAGCTGGTATATGTCAAAGGTAGAATTTGAACCCATATCTTCCTGATCCCAAGACCAGTCCTCTAGCCACAATAACAAGCTGCCTTTAAATGTTTTAAAGGATTATAAAAAGAATACTTTGTGAAGTCTGAGGATAGAAAGAGATCATCACCAGTGAGGGAAATCAGGGAAGACTTCAAAGAGGCTGTGGAATTTGAGATGAAAATTAAAGTATGGGTAGGAATTCAAAAGAGCATAAGGAGGGAAGATTATAGGCAGAGAAAACAGTATTGGCTGAAATGGAAAAGCATTAGGTTGGTATGTACATGGCGGAGATGGTTAGTATTCTATTTTTACTGGAACATAAATTACATGGAGATGGATAGAATAAGATAAGGCTGTAAAATGATGGTGGCCCTAGATTTTGAGAGGCCTTGAATGCCAGGCTAAGGAACTTCAACTTTGGTCAATAGGTAGGAGGGAACCATATAAGGTTTTCAAGCAAGGGAATGACATGAACACATCTATGCTTAAGAAAGAGTTATCTGGAAATAGCATGAAGGAGGGAGTGGGTATCATGAAAGGTATGACTAGGGATTTGCTCACTAAATCTTGGAATTCTAGAATGAAGGATTGACTTTAAAAGCTTGAAAGAGAATGTTAGAGAAAAAAAAGTACTTTCTACTTTACGGAGCTGGGAACTCTTAGAATGTCAGTGTAACAGAAATTGAATTGGAGTACAGATCATGGTGGCACTGCTAAGTGGCACAGGAAGACTCGTCTTCCTGAGTTCAAATTTGGCTTCAGACACGTCTTAGCTGTGTGACCTTGGGCAAGTCACTTAACCCTGTTTGCCTCAGTTTCCTCATCTGTAACATGAACTAGAGAAGGAAATGGCCAACCACTCCAGTATCTCTGCCAAGAAAACCCCAAATGGGGTCAGGAAGAGAGAGACACAGCTAAAATGACCCAACAATAGCAAACAGTCTCATAGATAGGGAAGGGGCATAGTACCTCGACCCCTTTGTCCCAGCAGTGGGATATTATTGTTACCCTCAAACCACAGAATTTCCAAGCTGGAAGGGACCCAGGAGTCTCGACTGCCCAAAATCCCTTCCCACTGTAGGAATCCCCTCTACATTATCTCAGATAGACCATAAGCCAACCTTTGACTGACCCCTTCCAGAGGAGGGAGGTCTCAATCATTTTTAAGGCAGTACATTCCATTGTTGAACAGTCCTAAGTGTATGAAAGTTTTCCCATATGTTCAGCTAATAATTATCTCTTTGTAACCTCTTTCTGCACGCTGTTGCTGGGCTTGCCCTCTGGAGCAACAGACAAGGGAGGTCTATTCTAGGCACACAGTAGACAGAGTGGACTTGGAACCAGGAAGATGTGAATTCATATCCTACCTTAGACACCTACTAGCTGTGTGACTCTGGGCGAAGCATTAACTGCTCTCAGCCTTAGTTTTCTCATCTTTAAAATGGGGATGATAATAATACACCTCCCTCACAGAGTTGTGAGACCCAAAGGAGATAACATGGATAAAACACTTTGCAAATCTTACAACACTCTAGCTATTATTAGGATTAATCATTACACCAAAGGAGTGGTAAGACAGACTAGAGAAACTGGGTAATATTGTCCTCACACAAATCATCCTTTGTTACCCACCCGAGATAGGATTTGAGGGACAGTTCTGATCTTTTTATGCCCATTTATTTATTGGTTCATTCATTCATTCATTTGTTTGTTGGTTTATTTATTTATTTACCATACTGGACAGTTCAGAGTCAGCCAAAGGAAACTTGTCACAGCTACCAGGTGATTATTGAACAGACCTTGGGTACACGAGGGGTGTGCAAGGGGGAGAATTTTCCCACTGGCACCTTAACAAGTTGCTAATACAGGTGCCCTGGTGAAGGTTAGGTTAAAACTGCCCTGAGGAGCCCATTCTGGAGCCAAGGGAGAGAGGCTGGGAGTTTGCACAGCCCTCAGGAGGGTGAAGGGAGCCTAGAACGTGGTTGCTAGAGACAAGCCTCCTGCTACTTTGTGGAGGGTGGAATGGAACAGATGTTCCCTCCCTTGGACTGGCTGGTCACACATTCTTTAGGGTCATCCCATAGCTCCCCAGGTGGCCAGGGCCTCACTCTGGAGATTGCTGAACTAACAAAGTTTGGAGTCAGACAACCTGGCCTTGAATCCCAGCTCTTCTGCTACTGAACACCTGTGACCTTGGGCAGGTCATTTAAACTCTGGGCTTCAGTTTCTTCATCTGTAAAAAATGAAGGGTTTAGATTAGATGCTATCCAAAGTCCCCCCAGCTCTTAATCCCCATGATCCTATAATCCATTAGGCCTTTCTGTGTAAAACAAGCCCAACTCTGACGGTTTTATTATCAGGGTTCTTTGGTCAGTCTGTGACCTTTGGGAAAGGGAAAAGATCTCTGCTGTCAATGACTAATACTGTACTATGTATACTACGTATAGCGTCTTAGAGGACAAAGAGCAAATACGACTTCTGTCTTCCTCTCACTCTTATCAAACATTTTAGAGGGCAACCATTAATGAGAAAACACATGTTTTACCTTTCTCTGTCTTCCCAGCACTTAGCACAGAGTCTGGTATACAGTAGGCTCTAAATACAAGCTCAAGGAAGATGAAATACTCAAATAAATGAAGTAAAATTTAAAATGACCTCATTTGAAACTAAAAGTCTAAATTATCTAATTTTTTAATGTACATATTAATTTTAATAAAACAGTAAAAAGCCTAGTTTGGGTTTTGTGTGTTCTGTGTATTTTTTTTCTAGTTTTCTAGTTGCCATAATCATTTTTTTTAATATTCAGTATAAGTATTGTCCTGTTTTCTTCATTTCAACATATTTAGCCCATATTACCTTTGTATTTTTCACATTTGTCTTTTCTTATGGTGCAATAACATTTCATTATGTTGATATCCCATTATGCTATGAGAGAAGCAGATTGACTTGGAGTCAGGAAGCCAAAATCACAGCTTCTTTGCACAGTCCTTCCCAATTGCTGGATTATGGGATGCTTCCAGTTTTTTGTTCTTATGAATAGAATGGCTATAAATATTTTTGGACAAGTGGATTCAACTGTTCCTAATGACCTCTTTAGAAGTGGGTCAAACAAAAAGCATGCATCATCAATTACGCAAGCATTTATTAAACACCTACTATGTGGACTGCAGTAGGTGGTAGGGATCCAAAGACAAAATGTAAAATCAACCTTTTCTCCCGTGAAGCTTGTACCCTACTCCCTACTAGGGCAGACAATATGTAAATAGATAAAGAAACGAGAGAAATTTTGAAAGGGGTGAGACCACTGACAGCTAGAGGGGATCAGGAAAAGCTTCCTGTAGCAAGTAGTACCTGAGTTGAGCATGGAAGGAAGCTAAGGATTGGGGGGGGGAGAGGTCAGATGCACTCCAGGCATGGGGCCTTTGCCAAGGGCAGATGTGGAAGAGAGCATGAAGAGTTAGAGGAACAACAAGATCAATGCAAAAGGAGAGTAATATAAAATAAATTTGGAAAAGTAGGCTGGATAGGGCAACTAGGTGGCTCAGTGTTTAGAGTACCAGCTCTGGAGTCAAGAGGACCTGAATTCAAATCTGGCCTCAGACACTCACTGCTTGTGTGACCCTGGGCAAGTCACTTAACCCCCTCTGCCTCAGTTTCCTTATCTGTAAAATGAGCTGGAGAAGGAAATAGCAAACCACTCCAGTATCTTTTGCCAAGAAAACCCCACATGGGGTCATGAAGAGCTGGATGTGACTGATATATAACAATATCAGGTCTTTGGCCTCCCATTCTAAGGCTAGTTCCGCCAAGTCACTATACCAGATAGTACTACTTGGCCTCTTAATGTATCCCTATACCTTTGTTTTTCTGAAACTGCTATCAGTCACCTCAATCCTCAGCACAATCATAGAAAATAGATCATAAAAAGTTCTTTATCAAAAGGTACCTGTTCTTCTCTCCTCTTTTCTCTTCTTAAACACAATAAAGAAGCCCTGTTTCCTAGTCTTTGATGCCAGCCTAGTTATATTCCTCCCTCCTCTGCCAGAAGCAGCTGATGGTACAGGCATAGCTTGCTGGGTCTGAAGTCAAGAAGACTCAGTTCAAGTGTGACCTCAGGTGCTTAGTTAGCCCTGGGCAGGTCACTTAACCTCTCTGTGTTTCAGTTTTCCCAACTATAAAATGGGATGAATAATGGCACTTGGCCTGCAGTGTTGTTATGAGGCCCAGAGATGATATTTGTAAAAGGTGCTGAGCACAGTGGTTGGCACTTAGTAGGTGTGACAGAAATGCTTCTTCTCTTCACTAGCCTCAGCCCAGCTGGTTGGCTCTGATAACACAGTCCAAGATAGATTTAAAAAACAAAACAAAAACCCAAAGTCCTTGCCTGCTTTATCTTCTCTCTGAAGCACAAACAAACAAGGAGGCCCGATGCACAAACTCTTCTCCCCACACTTCTGTGGCCAGCCTGGCTCCTCAAATGATTTGTTCAGAGAGACCTTTTGATTACTGTACGTGTCAGAGATCTTCTCCCAGGCTCCCATAACACTCTGTTCTTCAGGATTTCCAAGGACTAAAGAGCGTGTGTTCTAGCAAAGCAAACACACCCAACATGCAAAGCAGGCAGGCTTATTTCTTGGCACACTCTCCAGTTTGTGGCCCTCTCCTCCAGCCTAATATTTCATGCAGGTGAAACCTGGTTAGAATGAACAGCAAGGAGAACCCTGACCAGGGGACTATAGAGCAGAAACCTCTAGAAACAGCAGGAGATAGAGGGGCTGCAAAGAAAGGAAGCAACCAAAGAGGAAATATAACGGAAGAGTCACAGGTGGCACAGGACAAGTGCCAGGCTTGGGAGTCAGGAGAGATTGAGAGAGCTGGATTCAAATGCTTTTCAGCTGACTACTTCTGTGAATCATTTAACTTCTCCAAGTCTGTTTCCTCATCCATAAACTGAGAGAATTGGACTCTGACCTTCTAGCTCTAAATCTACAGTTGTATGTAATTTCTCATGGAGAGGCTAGGTGGCGCAGTAGATAGAGTGCTGGACCTGGAGTCAAGAAGACCTGAGTTCAAATATAACCTCAGACACTTACTAGCTGTGTGACCCTGTTAACCCTGTTTGCCTCAGTTTCTTCATCTGTAAAATGAGCTGGAGGAAGAAATAGCAAACCACTCCAGTATCTTTGCCAAGAAAACCCTAAATGGGGTCACAGAGAGTTGAACATAACTGAAATGATTGAGCAGGAACAACATGTAACCTCTCACTTGGTTACAGTAGTAGGAAAAGCCATCATAAGAAAGAGAAAAGAGGAAGAAGACTTTTTACTAAAAGGGTGAATATTGAGTTTTCTTCATTTCAACTCTGATAACTGCTGCTTGAACCTGGCTAGCATAGCTTCTCATGTATATAAGGTGTGTACTATGTGTATATGTATATATACATAAATATTCAAATACATATATTTATATGCATATATGTATTTATATGTATATGTTATGTATATTTATGTGTATATAGGTACATATATTCACATACACACATGAATATGACTATATACATATTTGAATGCATATGAATATAAATATATACATGTACATACACCCACATAATATATCTATATATAATACACACATATATTTGTATCTACATGAGATGTCTAAACATATTGTAGACGGGTGTCTTGAAGGGAAGTATGGTAATATGATCTTAGAACTGGACCGTCCCACCCTGATTCCTGTCTTGAGGGCAGCAGGAGATGGGGTCATGAAGCTAACTGTTTTGTTCACCAATCTCTTAGAGAGGGGTACCAGACTATATGTCCCTCTGCCAGTATTGCTGATCTCGAGTTTCAGAACAAAGGCTCTTTCCTGGCTACTAAAAGGAGGGTTGCTTTGAGCTTATAAACACTGGCTTGGTCCCTTTTCACCAAATGCTAGTTACATAAAAGACAATTACCTACAGTGAAGAGTAAATAAATCTATTTATCCGAACAGCAAACAGAAACCCAAGTTCTACAGATTAACATATATCAGAAAATACACAAGATCGAACCTGATTTTTAGATGGGAGCAAGATGAGATCACAGCTCCACCAAGAGAGAAGCCCTGATTTCACCCAAGGTGTCTCTTAAGGAGGCACACTGGAAATCAAGGAGGTGTTGAGGAGTCAGCTCATGTTTGCAGTTTGCAAAGTCTGTCTGTCTCTCTACACATCTGAAGTTGGTCCCCAAGAAACCCTGGTATCCCATGTGTCCTCTCTCTCCAAGAGATGAAGAATCTCTCCTCTCTTCCAAAACCCTCACATCAACTCCACATTCCCTCCCAACCCCAGGCATGCAATATTGTGTCAGCATTCTCTCCACCAGTTAGGGAGAGTCCAATGCAAAATGTAGCAAGCTTGGGTTACGTTCACAACCTTTGCTCAGTCAAAGAGTGACCGGCTGACCTCGTTTATCTGTTACAACAATGTAGAGACCTACCTGACCCTCTAGGCTGCTTATCTAAGGACATTCTGAGTAAAGAAGTGATGTCCAAATTGGCCAATTGAAGTTTCCACCTGGATTGAGCTAATGATCCCAGAAGGTTCCTGTAGTCTCTTTGCAGAGTCTTTCCTAGGGCTTCCTCTGCTCCTGGGAGCACAGGTTTATCATCTTCATTAGCTGTTTTTATTTCCACATTATGGTTCTCAATATCCTGGTACTCTCATGATTCGAACCCAGTCCCCCCTCCCCCCACATGCATACACACATACGCACACGCACGCACAAAGACAGGCTCAAAACTAAGTTAAAGGTGTAAGGAATTATCCTTCTTTAGTTCAAAGTTCATTCTCACAGAATTAAGAAAGAATGTTGAACATTCTTAGGACAAAGGGTGCTTCATGTAACTTATAAGAACTTGTTGATACACGTCTCCTTCTCACAATGTCTCAGAGGATATAAATCATCTAGCATCATTTCACCAGATGTTGGTATCAACAAAAGTAGTACTGGTTTGGGTAAATAGGATTACAATCCAATTATTTCTGTGAGAGAGTTTTTCAGATGTTCAAGAGATTTGGGGTTACGGTTTCAAGAAAAAGAGTTTGACATAGTAAAAAGCGCAGTGGATTTGATTTCAGAAGATTTGTTTCTACCACCATTTTGAGTAATTTTGAATGAATCACTTCTTTGAAAATATAAAAGCACCTCAATGGGGAACTATGGGCGTATAATGTTGTATACCCGGTGAAACTGTGGCAATTGGTTTTGCTATGTCTATGGCATAAGGACTCGAGCGTGCACGTGTGTGTGTGTGTGTGTGTGTGTGTGTGTGTGTGTGTGTAGGTTTATATATCCAAAGATGACTGGTGCAAAAACAAAAAGAAACAATAAAATATTGCTTATTAAAGTCACCACCTTTCCCTGGACCTCAGTTTTCTCATCTATAAAATAAAGGAATTGGACTAGATGCCCTCCAATGGCTCTTCTGCTCCAGGATGCCTTTATTACCCCCCTCTTAACAGTAATAGCTGATGTTTGCATGGATCAATGAGGTTCACAAATCACTTTTCACTTCACATCTTATTTGATCTTTTCCACTAACTTGCAAGCACATTATCCTCATTTTGTAGACAAGAATCTAGGAGGGGTTAACTGATTTGTTAAAGTCAGCCTGGTAGGTATTAGAGGCAGGATTCAAACCCAGATCTCATCTGACATCACTTTTTACCAGCTCTCTACATCTACATCTATAGCACCTATCTATATCTTTTTCCGTATTTGGGGCAGTTGGATGGCACTGTGCATAGAGTGGCGGACTTGGAGTCAGGAAGATTCTTCTTCAGGAGTTCAAATCTGGTCTCAGACACTTACTAGTTGTGTGACCCTGGGCAAGTCACTTCACCCTGTTGCTTTGGTTTCTTCCTCTGGAAGAAATGAGCTGGAGAAGGAAATGGCAAACTACTCCAGTATCTTTCCCAAGAAAACCCCACAGATAGTACTGGAATGCTACAGCCCACAGAGTCATGAAGAGCTATACATGACTAAGCAAATATATTATTTCATTTTATTTTCACAACAATATAACAAAGTAGAACTATTATTTTCTTTGTTTTTATAGTTGAGGAAACTGAGGCAAATAGAGGTTAAATGACTTGCCCAGGCTTATGCAGCTGGGAAGTGTCTGAGGTTGGATTTGAACTCGAGTCTTCTTAACTTCAGTGCTAGTGTTCTATCCACTGCACTACACAGCTACCTAGAAAGAAAGGTTGGTAACTTAGAATTGTAGAATGTTTGAGCTGAAAGACACCTTAGACATCATTCAGTCTAACTTCTCTATTTGACAGATGAGGAAATTGAGTCCCAAGATGAAATGACATGCCCAGTCACAGCCCTAATTATTGATGAGATTAGAACTTGGTTCTTGAGTTCTAGGTCAGTGTTCTATCCATGCTACCATCCATGTTTTCCATATTCAGCAACATGAGTCAAAAACTTGTTTATGTAGCCAAAACAAAAGTCAAATTACAAGACTTCTCAGGAGCTCACTTGAGTTCCACTACGCAGGCCAATGTAACTCTCCTTATATTCTTGGAAATTTGTTCTCATTTTTTTTTAGGCCACAAATAGGATTGTTCGGTCCAAGGATAGCTCAGGTGACTTAAGTAATGGAATGGAGAAGCTGCCTTCTGCATTAAACTGTTTTAAAATGTTGGAAAATTCCAACATTTTTTTTAAGTTCAAGGAGAAAGAGAGAGAATTCTTCTTTGAAAAGGGAACATGGTAGTGGGTTATTTTAAGTGGTTCAGTCCTGGCTCCTGATATTTGTCTCCTGGCAGATATAAAGGCAGTGATTGCTCATTCTTTCCTCCTGACCCAGTAACCAGAAAGAGATGAAAATGGTGCAGAAAAATGTTATTTCTAGGAAATATTAAACATTCACCACCCAACAGCTATAGAGCAATAAAATCACTTGCTCACACCAAATTATTTATAAGAAATCAATTTACAATCTATTTATAGGGATGTGTGCATGTTATAATAATGTTGGCAAGTTGTAATAAAGAATGAAGAAATTTCTTTCACTTCTGTCAGAGGAAACACTAAAAATTCATGAATCACCCCCAATGTATCATTTGCTACTTCAAAATGGTGTTCTTAAACTTTGAATGACCAAGGTCCTACCACTGGGAATAACTGGCCTCCAAGGTTCCTTAAGGACTAGATCTCATATGATCTCCTATAGCAAGAGGAAGGTAGAGAATCATCCCCTGGGACTTAGGGACCCAAGCATGGAACCACAAAGTGAAGGTTAAATAAAAGGGGTATTGCATAGGGATGGGAGGGAGACTAGAAGATGATCTCTTAAAAGTTCCTTCAAGTCTAATGTTCTAGTATTCTATCATTTCATGTGGCACTCAGGAAACATGAGAGACTGTGGTACAGTGGAAAGAACTCTGCATATGGAATCAGAAACCCTAACTTCTAGTCTTAATACCTGCTATGTATTAGCTGCATTACTTTGGTCAAATTTCACCTTCCTGAGCCTCAGTTTCCTCACCTATAAAATGGGAATAATAACGTTTTTATTTTACTTACTCCCATAATGATTTTGTGGGGAAAAAGTGCTATCTAAACATTATGTCAAATGTGGTAGAGTTCAATTGAAATAGTGTAAACCTTTATTCGTGGACTTAGCTAGTCAGTCAACCAGCAATATTAAGGGCTTACTATGTGCCAATCCCTGTGCTAAAAGCTAGGGATGCAAAGCAAGACAAAAAGCACAGATCCTTTTTAATAGAATATAAACTCAAAGAACTTATAGTCTAACAAAGGGTATGAAGATAAAAGTAACAAAATACATACAAGATCTATACATAGTCAATGGAATGTGATCTCAGAGGTGGAAGACACTTGCATGTGGTGAGAGTAACAAAGGCCTGCAGATGGTGGGATTAGAGTTAATTCCTAAAAGCAGAGAAACTAAGAAGTAAAAATGAGAAGATAGGGCATTCCAGGGATAGGATTGTAATGTTAATGGGATTTAAGATCTTCCCTTCCCATTAATAAGTCTCACCTGGAGTACTTTAAAGGAAGCTGGTTTAGGGGAAGCTTGCTCTTAGGAAGGCTTTCACACCTTTTGCTAATTTCTAATTAGGTGTTGAGTCATGAGGGTTGTGATGCCTTCTGGCTCTGGGAAGTGTGTGTGTGTATATATACATACATACATACATACATGCATACATGCATACATATACATTCTGAGTTGGTAGTTTGCTTTGGGGGATCACTTATGAGAAGGATCTTGTGATTCACTGGTTGAGATTCTCAGTGGCCATATGTTCAGAGCTCCCGACTGCTCAGATGTAAAGGCTCTCCCCATGTAGGTATGTATATAAAGTGTATAGTTGGTTCAGGCAGTCAGAGCCCTGTCTTGTTAGTCTTTATTTCTCTTCTTGTATGTTCTCTGAAGTTCAAGGTACTGACTTTTCCCCTGAACTAGTGAATGTAATTAAAAAAGATTGCTGACCCCTTAAAACAGCTATCTTTCTTAGTAAAGCAGATCTAAGACCCTGTGCTAGCAGCCATCCTGGGTATGCCAGTGTGGTTGCCAATACAGGACACAGCAATTGCAAAAGCATGGAGATAGGAGATAAGATGTTCTCAGTGGAGAATAGCAAGTAATCCAGTGTGGCCAGATTGTAGAATGCTTGGAGTATAAGAAGGCCAGAGGGTTAAGTAGGAGCCAAGTTGTAAAGATTTTTAAATGCCAAATAGAGGTCTTTTTACACCATCCTGGAAGTAATAGAGAACTAATGGGTTTTATTGAGGGGAGGGGGGGTGACTGCTCAAATTTATACTTTAGGAAAATGACTTTGGTGGTTGAGTGGAAGATGAAATGGAATGAGGAGGCACATGAGACAAGGAGACAAATTTGAAGGTTATTGAAATAGTCTAAGTAAGAGATGATGAGGTGCTAGGAACTTGAGTGCTTATGAAAAAAAGACTCATATGGAGTCAGAAGCCCACACTTTTAGTCCCAACACCTGCCATTTATTAGCTGCAGTACTTTGGTCAAATTTCATCTTCCTAAGCCTCAGTTTCCTCATCTATAAAATGGGAATAATAACATTTTTATTTTTACTTACCTCCATAAGGATTTTGTGAAAAAAAAATCCTATCTAAACATGAACTACTCTCATGTCAATGTGGTAGGGTTAAATTAATTAATTGCATAGTAGAACTCAAGTGAACTCCTGGGAAGTCTTGTTATTTTATTTTTCTTCTGGCTACGTAAACAAGTTTTTGACTCATGTTGCTGAATATGGAAAACATGGATGATAGAGTGGATAGAACACTGACCTAGAACTCAAGAGAACTAAGTTCTAATCTCATCAATTAATTAATCAGAAAATTTATGCAATAGATATTGTAAAGGTAGAAATGACAGTATCTAGTAAACAGACCCAATGGATCTAGGGTCTCAAGAATAATTTATCAAGCACCTATTATGTTTAATGTTAATTCTTAATTGATATCTTGTTTTGTTTTGCTAGAGGCAGCTGTGGGAAAGTAGGCAAGAGAGTGGTGGGTTTAGTCAGGAAGTTTTCACACCTGTGACACTAGGCTTGTGACTGAGGGCAAGTCATTTAACCCTTATATTGTTTCAGGCTCCTCTGTAGTCTGGTAGAGGAAGTTTCCACAATGGGAGCTCTCCAGGCTAACAGAAATCATAGCTCTACGAAGATTTTGTTGGACACAATAGATGTTGCCCAACAAATTCCCAAACAACTCCCCTCCCCGCAAAGTTCATTCCCTGAAAACAGTTGAGCAAAACCACCCAGCAGGATTGTAACTAATAGTATGTCATTTTCCATTTGTCTCATTTACTGTTAATAGAAAAGAAGGATGTGTGCTTTAGATTTGATAGCATGGGGACAACATGTTCTGTTGTATTTGCCTTGAGTTTTGTAGCCTTATGTGTTTGTCTTTATTTATGCCCGTTGAGGTCAAAGAAGCACCTGCTATTTGCTAGGCATTCTGGAGGCTACGCAAAAGTAGAAGACATAGTCCCTGCCTTTGAGAGGATTACCCTGTAGTTGGGGAGGCAAAACATGTATGTTAAGTTACCTAGAATGTAAATCATTAATGAATGGTAAAAACAGTAAGAAACTTAGAGGACAAATAGAGAGAGTACTGTGGGTTTTAAAGATACCAGAAAAATTTATGGATCAAATAACTGTTAAAAGACAGGTAAAGTTTGGAGAAGTGACGAAAAGGGGAAAGGAAATTCTAAGTTGTTATTGTTATTTGGTCATTTTAATCATTCCCAACTCTTCATGACCCCATCTGGAGTTTTCTTGGCAGAGATACTAGAGTGGTTTGCCATTTCCTTCTTCAACTTGTTTTACAGATGAGGAAACTGAGACAAACAGGGTTAATTGACAAACCCAGGTTCACACAGCTAGTAAGTGTCTGAGGGGAGATTTGAACTCAGGAAGATGAATCTTTATGACTCTAGGCCAGGTGCTCCCTCCATTGTGCCACCTAGCTGCCAAAATTCCAAGTAGAAGTAAATTAAAGAGAAAATGTGCTCCAAGCACAATGAGGAGACCAGTTTGACTGGAGAGGAGTGTATGTGTAGGGTAGAGTGGGTAGGAGATAAGGCTGGATCGGTTGGAATGCGTGGATTTCTGTCTGACAACTTCAGTATTTCTGAGGTTGCTTAATGAAATGCTTTACTTCCAGAATATTTAACTCAATTTCTATAGGTTCGTAGGATTCATAGATTCTAGAGCAGAAAGGAGCTCTAGAAACCATCTAGTCCTACCTTATTATTGGAAGCTGAGGTTCATAGAGGTGCAGTGACTTATTATAAGTAGTTCACATAAAGAGTGAGCAACCGGGGATAGGCTTCAAACCCAGGGATCCATATTCTAAATCTAGTTATCAGCCTCTTCTACCTTGGAGAAAACACCAGAGTCTATAAAATCTTAAATTAGACTTCTTTGTGCTGATTTTCAACGTTGGTAGAAATTCTGTTTTTCCTTTGACTGTTAGTCCTAAGTGGCCCAATGGTCCAAGCATCCCTTGCCAGCCTTAGGGATCCAGAAGAGACTAATTGTTATTGTTAGTTGTGTCCTACTTCACAACCCCATTTGGAGTTTTCTTGGCAAAGATGCTGGAGTGGTTTGCCACTTCCTTCTCCAGCTCCTTTTACAGATGAGAAAACTGAGGCCAACAGGGTGAAGTGTCTTACCAGGGTCACAGATTTGAACTAAGGAAGATTAGTCTTCCACTCCAGGGCTGACACTCTATCCACCGCACCATCTATCTAATAGACTATTAGGGAAGCACAATATCCTAGCTGGGGCATTAGCTACCTACTTACCTGAAAATGTTGTGAATTTAAGGAAAGGTATTTATAGAATACTATCAGTGTTGGCTTCTTATATGCCACAAGGCCCTGTACCTGTCTATAAATGGGTTTGTATGTGGTTTGTTTTGTTTTGGTTTGTTTTTTTTTGGGGGGGGAGGAGTGGTATTTGATTGCTGGGTTATTGTTGGCAGTGTCTGAAAGACCATAGACAACAGCAGAGGTATCCCAGTAATAGAGAAGGGGAAATATTGTTCCAATTTAAAAAAAAAAAAAAAAGGAAGACAACAGTATTTACAAACTATAGTCTAGTGAGTTTAACTCTGATTCCTGGGGAAATTCTAGAACAGATCATTAAAGGAATGGCTGGCAAATGTCTATAAAAGGAACTAATGATACAAAGAGCCGGTATGGCTTCATCAAGAATAGTTAATGTCAGACTAACTTCACTTCCTTTTTCTTTTTTTTTTTGTAACTTTTTTTTTTCAGTATCACTAAACTAGATGAGGTGAATGCTACAGATATTAAGTTGTCTAGATATTAGAAAAGCTCTTGAAGAAAAATCTTGTGCTAGTCTTGGGGAAAAGATGGAGAGATATGAACAATAACATAATTAGATCTACTGGTTGGATGGTTGGACTCAGAGTCCACACAGTCCCCACCTGGAGCACCTTCCCCTCCCCACCTTCATTTTGACTCTGGCCTTCCTGTCCACACCTCAGCATGCCTCCGATCCTGTACATTCTATAGATCATAGTTATTAGTTTTCCTGAGTGGGTCTCTGGAGTGGTTTCCTCACCCTGTAAGCCACCACTTCTGGTCTCTTTTATACCATTTGGATAACTTTGGCAGGACCTTCACTACCATTATAAAGAGGTTTTTTTTTTTAAACCAATAAAGTCAGCAGTCTTAAAAAAAAAGATTAATGGTTCAATATCAATTTGGCAGAATGCAGTAGTTCAGGGACCATTATGTGGCCCTATGCTGTTTAGCATTTTTATCAATGACTTGAGTATCAATTTTTAAAAAAAAATTAATATTTTATTTTTCCCCCCAAATACATGCAAAAACAATCTTTAACATTTATTTAAAAAAAATTTTGAGTTTCAAATTCTTTCCTTCCTTTCCTTACCCCTCTCATTAAGAAGGTAAGCAATTTGATATGGTTATTATACATGTTCAGTCATACAAAACATTTCCTCCATTAGTCATGTTGTGAAAGAAAACATAGACCACCACCACCCCCAATAAGAAAAATAAAGAAAGTAAAGAAAAAATATGCTTTGATCTGCATTCAGACTCCAGCAGATCTTTCTCTGGAAGTGAATAGGATTTTTTTTTTATCATAAGTCCTTCAGAATTGTCTTGGATCATTGCATTGCTGAGAATAGCTAAGTCATTCACAGATGATCATAATACAATATTGTTGTTACTGTGTACAATGCTCTTCTGGTTCTGCTCATTTCATTTTGCATCATTTCATGAAAGTCTCCCAGGTTTTTCTGGGAGCATCCTACCCATCATTTCTTGTAGCACAATTAGTATTTCATCACAATCATATACAACAACTTGTTCAGCCATTCCCCAGTTGATGGACATTGAATATCAATTTTTATCAATGCCTTGGATAAAGGTATACTCATCAAATTCAAAGATGATACATAGCTGAAAGGAATAACTAACACATTGAATAATAAAGTAATGATCTGAAAAAACCTTGACAGGCTAGAACTTCAACTGAATCTAATAAGATGAAATTGCATAGAGATAAATGTGAAGTTTTATACTTGGGTGCAAGTAATCAACTTCACAAGTACAAGATGAATGCATTTCTGCATATTTAGACAGTAGTTATTTTGGAAAAAATCAATATGAGTCAGCAGTGTGATATAGCAATCAAAAAAGCAAATGGGAGGGGCGGCCAGGTGGCTCAGCGAGTAAGAACACCGGCTCCAGTGTCGGGATGACCTGGATCAAATCCGGGCTCAGATACTCAGCACCACACCCAGAAATAATAACTGGCTATGTAACCTTGAGCAAGTTACTTAACCCCAATTGCTTAAAAAAAAAAAAGCAAATGGGATCTTGGGCTACATAGAGAAAAGCACAGATTTAAAGAATAGGGAAGTGATTTATTTCCTTGTCCTTGGACCTCATTTAGAGTTCTATATTCAGTTTGGGGTTCCATAGTTTAAGAATTACGTTGATAAGCCAGAAAGTGTGCAAAGGAAAATAACCAAGGTGGTGATAGGACTTGAGCCCATGACTGTGAAGACTGACTGAAAGAACTGAGCATCTTTGGCCTGCAGATGACAAGATTCAGTGGTATCATGATACCAGTCTCCAAGTATTTGAAGGGCTGTTATATGAAGGAGAAATTAGACTTGTTTTTATTGGCTTCATAGAACAGATCAGGAAATAATGGGTAGAAGTTGCAAAGAAGTCTTTTGGGTTTGATGTCAAAAACTTCCTATCAATCAGGGCTTCCACAGGGGGACTTGGCAACCTTGAGAAATGGTTACTACTATCTCCTTAGAAGTCTTCAAGAAGAGGATAGATGACCACCTCCTGGGTATGTTATAGTGAAGACTCCTTATGGAATTGCCCGAGGTCCCTTCCAACTCAAATTCTGGGATTTCATAATACCCAGTGGCAATAGTAACCATCATACTCCATTTGTCCAAAAAAGGGGGATTTTAGCTCAGTAAGCAGCACCAAAATGCCAGGAGATTTTAAGTGTTAAATTATATAAATGTGGGGACTTACACATTTTAAAATTGCAAAGGAGCACATAAGGACTTCCCAAGAGCAGACGGCAATTATTTTAACATGCAAATCTGTTTTGTGACTTCCTTTCCTCAAGTCCTCCAAGTTATACTAAATAGGTTGATAATGCTGGCAGGATGAGCTATAGTAAAAGGGATAAAAGGACTTTGAAAAAATATGAATCTGATTTGATTTACTTTCTAAATGTGAAACATTTAAGAGAGGGATATGGAGTTAGAGAATCCAGATGAACTGACCCAGAGAGTAGGGACTAGAGGCTCATGAAAAGTACTAGCACAGGAATTGGTCTTAGGATTTCATCGATACAGGAAACTCCCTCTAGTAATGCAGGTCAGCACCCCCTTGGCAATTTCTAGTTCTGGAGAATTGCCTCCAGCACTGAGATGTTAAGTGATTTGCCCGATGTCACCTGACCAGTATATGTCAGAGGTGCTGCTTGAGCCTGGGGTCTTCCTGGTCCCAAGCTCATTCTCTATTATGCCATAGCTGCCTCTCAAAAAAATACTAAGGGGTACACAAAAGAAAAAAAAAACCCTAAAACTACTGGGGACAAGGATAGATTGTTTGCTTGGGGGGTAGGTGGGATTATGTTAATGGACAACAGATGGAAACTGCTGAAATATTATTCTGTTTTCTCTATCTTGGAATGATCTTTTGCTTGAACAGAACAAAAGAGTGAATTAAAGCCCAAGATAAAAAAGCAGATAGCAAGCAGCATCTGCTGGCCCTCAAATAGTTCCAATTACCTGACCCATGCAGATTTCTAAGAGCAGTTGTGTACATGATTGATGAACCACCCATTGTAAGACCAAAGGTAGGCACCTCTTGATGAAGCAATGTGATGTGGCGAGTTAGGAAGACCTGGGTTCAGATCCTGCTTCTGACACTTAGTAGCTATGTGACCATGGGGTGATTGCTTATCCCCTTTGAGACTCGGTTTCTCTCTCTATAAGCAGGGATGATGATACTTATAGTACCTATGTCACAAGGTTGTTTTGAGGCCCTACAGGATAAGGTCGGTAAGGGTCTATAGACTTTAGCATGCTATATAAATATGGCAGTTATTAAGGTCTCTTTCAAAAAAAAGAGGGGCAAGTAATTCTTCAGATTGTGGACTAGGTTATGTGCCCCACTGGCACAGTAAACATAAGTTTATTTCTGTGAATGGCACCACATGTGCACCACACATCTCTTCTGGCTTTAGATTCCTTGAGATCATTGGACTTTAAGTTAATGGAGGCTGATGACTTCTTCATGATTACCTCTGGCAGTTTACTACCTCAGTTTTTGTATTTCCTAGATTGATCTCTTTGCTATGACCTTAGCTTTGGGCTAGACCATATGTCCAATTTCCTTCCCCACTGCCATCTGTCCCTCTGGTCACCATGAAAGTGATGAGTTTATCAACAAACCCTGGCAGAATACTTAAATGGCTTATTTTTTTTTAATTTTTTATTGTACACCTAGGAGAAAAGAAAAAAACAAACATTGTCATGTACACAGCAGACCGTAAGAGGGGACTTAGTATAAAATAATAAATTTCCATTTCAAGAAAACCTATATAATAATGGCTATGCATTGTTTTCAAAGTTGTCCATCTTTTCTTTGTTTCCTTATTGGTTTTCTTTTGTTCTCTCCTGTTCACTTTTTACTTTTATTTTTTCTCCTCCCTCGAAGGCTACAATTAAGCATATATGTGTGTGTAATATACATAAACATAGCTTTCTATTAACATACACACACGTATAAGACCATACCATGCTAGTTTTCTCCTATCATCTGTTTCTCTTGAGGTAGATAGCATCTTTCTTCATAAGTCCAAATCTTTCCGTGTTTTTCTAAATCAATTCATTCATCATTTCCTACACTACAGCAATATTCCCTTCTGGATTCAAACAGCATCTTCCTTTATAGGATCTTTGAAATTATTTTGGGTATTTATAATAGAATGACTTGGTTGCTCAAAGCTATTCTTAAAACATTCTGCTGCTACTGTATAGAATGTACTCTTGGTTCTTCTCATTTTGCTTTTCAATATTTCATGGAGGTCTCTCCATCCTTTTCTAAAATCATTGAGTTTATCATTTCTTATAGTAGAGTTATAGTCCATCATGAACATATATCACAATTTGTTTTGCCATTCCCCAATTGACAGGCATTCCTGCAATTTCTAGTTCTTTACCACTACAAAGAAAGCTGCAATAAATATTTTAGAATACATAGGTTCTTTTCCATTTTCTCTAACTCTCTTGGGAACCAGACCCAATAGTGGTATTGCTGAGTGAAAGGGTGTATATATAGGCAGTTTAACTCTTTGGGCATAATTCCAAATCTCTCTCCAAAATGGTTGGATCACCTCAATATGATCACCTCTCTCAAAATGGTTGGATCACCTCAATCACCACCAACAATGAATTAAGGTTCCAATTTTTTCTACATCCCCTCCAAATTTGTCGCTTTCTCCTCTCGTTTTAACCAATCTGATAGGTGTAAAATGATATCTCGAAGCTGTTTTAACTTGTATTTCTCTAATCAATAGTGAATTAGAGCATTTTTTCATATGACCATAAAATGTTTTGATTTCTTCATTGGAAAACTACCTGTTCATATCTTTTGACCTTTTATCAATTGGGGAATGATTCACCTTCTTATAGATTTAACAAAGTTCTTTATTATATTTGAGATATGAAACATATTAGACCTTTATCTGAGAAACTATCTATAATCCCCCCCCCCGGTTTTCTGCTTTCTGTCTGATCCTGGCTACATTTACTTTATTTGTATAAAACCTTTTTAATTTAACATAATCAAAATTATCCATTTTACATCTCACCTTGCTCTCTCTTGTTTGTTCATAAATTGTTCACCTATCCATAAGTCTGATAGGTGATATATTCTGTGTTCTTATTTTCTTGTAATATCTTCCTTTATTTCTAGGTCATATAGCCATTTTGACTTTATCTTGGTAAATGGTGTAAGATATTGGTCTATGCTCAATTTCTGCCAGACTGCTTGCCACTTTTCCTAACAATTTTTTTTACCAGATAATGAATTCTTATCCCAAAGATTTAATTCTTTACACTTGTCAAACACTGCGTGACTAGATTCGTTTGCTGTTGTAGATTGTATTTCTACTGTGTTCCACTGATCTACCTTTCTATTTCTTTCTTTTTTTTTTTTGGCCTTTTTTGGAGAGGGAAGGCAGGGCAATTGGGGTTAAGTGACTTGCCCAAGGCCACACAACTAGTAAGTGTTAAATGTCTGAGGCCAGATTTGAACTCAGGTCCTCTTGACTCCAGGGCCAGTGCTCTAGTCCCTGTACCATCTAGCTACCCCTACCTTTCTATTTCTTAGCCAGTACCAGATAAGTTTGATAATTATTGCCTTATAATTTAAATCAGTTTTTAAAGGGATCCTGATTTCCTTCAAGACTCAGCTCAAATCCTATTTTTGCAAAAGCTCTTTCTTGGTCTCTCCTTTTCTCCCTCACTGCCAGTGCCTTCCCTCTAAGATTGCCCTCTATTTACATTGTAATGTTTTGTATGAATACTTTTTTTGCATTTTGTCGCTACCATTAGAATGTAAGAACCTTGAGGGTAGGAACTGTGTTTTTCCCTTTCTTTTTATTCTTATCATTTAGCATTTTTTTCAGTCATATCCAACTCTTTATGATCCCATCTAGAGTTTTCTTAGCAAAGATACTAGAGTAGTTTGCCATTCCTTTCTCCTGTTCATTTCCCACATGAGGAGGCCAACAGGGTTAAGTGACTTGCCCAGGGTCACACAGCTAGTAAATGTCTAAGGCTAGATTTGAATTCAGGAAGATGTCTTCCTGACTCCAGGCCTGGCTTTCTATCCATTATGCCCCCTAGCTGCTCCAGCATTTAGCAAAGTGGTTGGTATATAGTAAGTGCTTAGTAAATGTTTGTTGACTGACTGACTTAGAAAGATGATTACTACAAGTTAGCAGGAGTTCAAGAAGGACATGTGCCAGACTCATCTCATTTCTTCTTCCTCTTCCTCTTCTTCCTCCTCCTGACTCATCTCATTTCTCCTCTTCCTCCTCCTTTTCATCCTCCTTCCTCTCTTTCTGGACAAGATAATTAGTGTGTTAGACCCAGGCCCTACTGTCAACATATAATTCCTATATTTCAGAAAGACATTTGACAGTATCTCTCATAAAATCCTCTTGGACAAAATGGAGGAATAAGGATTAGATGATAATATTGCTAGGGTAGATTTAGAATTGGTTACATGACCCAGCACAAAGAATGATATGATCTAGAACTGGAAGGGAGCCTGGAAGTCACCTAGTCCAACCCCCTCATTTTTAAGTGAGGAAATTGAGACACAGAGAGATTAAGTGACCTTTAAAGTTCACACTGGTATAAATGGGGCAGCAACAGGAATTGAACTCAGGTTATGTGATTCTAACCAAGTTTGGCACTATTTTCCACTATACTGAAGACTTGTCAACATAGAGGGAGGTTTCTATTAAAGTATGAGGACATCATCTACATGCTAAACAAATTTACAGATGATATGAAGCAGGGAAGAGTAGCTAAATGCATTGGATGGCAGAAATGGGATGCAAAAAGATCTTGAAAGGCTGGAATGATGGACTGAAGATAGTAAGATGGTGATCAGCAGAGATAGAGTAGATTACGGCATGTAGGCTTATAAAATCAACTGCACAAGTATCAAATGGAGAGGCCATGCTACTGAAGGATCAGCTGAAGGAACTGGAAATGTTATCTCAAAAAAGAGAGAGTTGAGGGCATTTATTAGCTCTCTGAAAATATTTGAATGATTGACATATGAAAATGACATTTGAATTAATCTTGATGGCTCCAGAGGATAGAACAAGGACTGATAGGCCAAGATCAAAGAGAGATCGATTTCAGTGAATTATGAGGAAGATGAGGAAGTCTAATAGTGAAAGATGTTCAAAAATGAAATGAACTATGGCTCACCCCACCTTGAATATTGGAAGTATTCAAAAGAAGTTGTAAGAATATTTGTTATCAGTATTATAGAAACAATTCTGATTTGGTTACTAATCAGAATAGTTGGTATCTGTGGTTCCTTTAAAGGACCTCTGAAAAAAGTATTTAAAAAAATCAACCGTAAGCTAAAAAGTTTAATTCTAAGGAATTAGTGGGTCAAAGAGTAAATCGTAGAGACAATAGTTAATTCATTAAGATAATGAAAATAATGAGAGAACATACCAAAATTTGGGGGAATACAATCAAAGCAATTCTTACAGGAAAATTTATCTCTAAATATTTTATTAACAAAAAAAAATGAAAGAACAGGTCGATAAATTGGGAATGCAATTAAAAATACTAGAAAATCAATAAAATTTAAAGCCAATTAAACACTAAAAGAAATTCTGAAAATCAAAGAATACATTAGCAACATTCTGGAAACAAACAAAAAACATTTAATTAATAAATAAAACAGGGAGCTATTTTTTAAAATTCTAAAATAACTTCTTTAAATTTGTTTAAAAAAATAAAGAGGAAAACCAAATTACTAGTATCAAAGATGAAAAAGGAGAATTCACAACAAATGGAGAAGAAACTGAGGGAGTAACCAGAAATAAAGAAACAATATTATCACTTTCTACAAATAATGGAATGATATACTTAAAGAACCCTAAATAGTCAACTAAAAATTAATTGAAACAATAACTTCGGCAAATCTGCATGTTATAAAATCCACACAAAACATCAGCATTTCCATATAAGACCAATAAAACCCCGCAGGAAGAGATATAAAAATTCCATTTAAAATAACTAAAGAATATATTAAATACTTGAGAGTCTACCTACTAAGATAAACACAAGAACTATATAAATACAATGACAAATAACCATTTACAAAAATAAAGACAAACCTAATTAATTTGAAAAAATAATAATTGTTCATGGGTAAGATGAATCAATATGATAAAAATAACAGTACTATCTAAATAATTATACTTAGTCAATGTCATACCAAATTGCTAAAGAAATTATAGAATTAGAGAAAACAATATCTAAATTCACATGAAGGTCAAGCATCTCAGGGAGATCAAAAAAGGTCAAGGATCTCAAGGGAAATAATGAAAAAAGCTAGGAACAAAGGAGGCCTAGCAGTGTCAAATCTCAAATTAACTACAAACTAGCAACTCTCAAAACAGATTGGGACTGGAGATATCAATCAGGGGAACAGATAGGTACACAACATACAGAAAAGATGTATTAGGTACCTTATTATTAAAAAAAAACAAGCACAAAAATCCCAGTGATTAGGATAAGGACTCACTGTTTGATTTAAACACAACAAACTATTAGGAAAATTTGGACAGAAGTAAGGAAGAAATTGGATTTAGATGATTACTTTCCACCAGGGGTGGAAAGTAATGTGGCCTTAAGGGTACATGTGGCCCTCTAGGTCCTCAAGTGTGGCCCTTTGAATCCAAACTTCACAGAACAAATCCCCTTAATAAAAGTTTACAACTTATACTAAGAAAAACTTCAAATGAATATGTTATCTAGATATAAAAGATCACATCACAAACAAATTAAAGAAGTATGGGAAAAAAAGTATCTATCAGATCTAGGGATAGAAGACCATGGTACATGGTTGTAGTTATGGTTCCTGAACAAACAAAGGATAAGAGTATCATAAAAGTAAAAATGAATAATTTTGGTCATATAAAAGTAAAAAGTTTTTGCACAAACAAATCCAAATAGAGATACAATTAAAGGGGAAATAGTTAACTGGGAGAAAATATTTGCAGCAAGTTTCTCTGATTAAGGTCTCATTTCCAAGGTTTGTAATACAAGCCATTCTCTAAACTGACAAATGGTCTAAGGATGTGAACAGAACGTTCTCAAGGGAAGACTTCCAGGATAACTGTAGCTATATATTTTTTTAAAAAATTTCAAATCACTACTAATTAGAGAAGTTTAAATTAAAATAATTCTAAGATTCTACCTTAGCCATCACGTTGGCAAAGATAACAAGAAGAAAAAAGGAAATTGATCAATGTTGGAGAAGCTGCAGGAAAACAGGCACATTGATATCCACTGTTTATGTGAATGGATTCAATCATTATGAGATTCTACACAAAAAGTCACTAAGCAGTACATGTCTTTTGATCCAGCTATATACCACAATTAGGTCTCTAACCAAAAGAGACCAAAGGAATAAGAAAAGATCCTATATGTACAAAAATATTTATAGCAGCCTTTTTTTGTGGCATTAAAAAACAAACCAAAACCTGGAAATTAAAGGAATGACCATAATTTGAGAAATAGTTGAAAAAACTATGCTATATGAATGTGATGGAGTATTATTGTGCTATAAGAAATAAGGAAAGAGATGACTTCAAACAGACATAGAAAGTCTTATATGAACTGATGTAGAGTGAAATAAGTAAAACCAGAAGACAATATATACTATAATTATTGTTAAAAATAAACAATTTGGAAGACTTTTACATTCTGATGAAAAATGAAATGAGCAGAACTAGGAGAATGATTTATATGATAACAGCAGTTCTAAAGACAAACAAATTTGAAAGCTACAAGAATATAATCAACATAGAAACTGTCTACCATTCCAGAGGATCAAGGATGAAATATTCTATTCTCAGTCCCTGACAGAGAGGTGATAGATTTGGGATACAGAATGAATGGATAAACATAAATGTGTGTGTGTGTCATTCTATGTATATACACACATACATGTTATATTGGCTGATATACAGTCTATGTAGGTATATATACTTGTGTCTCTACAGATATACATGCATATATTTACATACGTATATTAAGTATTTATATATAAAGTATAAATTACATAATATTTTATGTTATATTTTTATATTAGCTACTGTTATGAACATATTTATGTATTTTATCTCTTATATAATTATATTTTTGTACACTGCCCTATTATATGTGTGTTTCATACATGCACAGATATACACACATACATATAAAAGCCAATGAAGGGACTTTAAAAATTTACTATGCATATTTGTTATGAGGTATTTGTTTTTTCTTTCTTTATTTCCTCCCCAATGGGGTGGGAGATAGGAGGTACAGAAAATAGATTTCTGTTCATTTTTTCAAAATACTTAAAAAAAGATTGAGGGAAGCCTACATCTGTGGAATGTTCGTTGCATGCACTTACAGATGAGGCCACTATATTGTTAGTTTTGTTTAAATATTTTATTTTGTTGCAAGAGTCCTCTCACAGAATGGTAGTAACATGGAAATGTTTGAGATGTAAAAACAAAACATATTAATAAAACTTTTTTTTAAGAGTTAATCAAGGGGGGCGGCCAGGTGGCTCAGGGCCGGGATGACCTGGATCAAATCCGGGCTCAGATACTCAGCACCACACCCAGAAATAACTGGGCGTGTAACCTTGAGCAAGTTACTTAACCCCGATTGCTTTAAGAAAAAAAAAATTAACCAAGGGCAAGTATTTGAGAATTTTAGCTACGTCATTGGTGTCAATATTACTCAATTTACCCAATCTACTTCCTAAACTTCAGGCTTGTGGGATCACTATACTGTTTTATGCTTTCCAAACTTTTTTTAATTAGATATATGACTGGGTCCTGTAAGGACAGCAACACAGCAGAGAAAGGGGTGCACCACCAAGATCAATTTATTTGGGCTCCTAATCCCCTTTCTGCCCCTTGCCCTTTTATGCAAGTCACAACCTCCCCATAATTTAGTTTCCATATCTATAAAATGAACAAAGTGGTCCCTCCCAGCTTTAAACCTATGATCCTCCTCTCTGCCCCAAAGCTTTACCCTGAGCCCTCAGTTTACTGTGTTAACGCAGTGGGGTAGAAAGGATCTTTCTTTGCTTCTCAGAATAGAGCCAGGGCCAGGCAGCAACCTAGAGCGTCTTCACCAAGAATGCAGGATCTGAATCATTCACTACACTTAAGATCAGGAGAAGCACCATACTGGGTCATTTCCATGGTCTATCCAAACCAGTCCTCTTTCTGATCCAGATACAAAGGGGTAAGAATGGAGGGGCTGACAGTCGTGTGTCAAGCTGAAGAAGCTTTCATAATTGTGAATAGTTATACCACTCACAAGGGGTGTGCTGGGAAGCATTGAATGACTCACTCTCTAGGGAGAAAAATATATTCTTAATACACATTTAAGTTTAATTTGCATTAAAATTAATTTGCATCTTCTCCATGACTTTCTTAAGTCTAGAAAATCAGCAAAACAATAAATCAAGTCCTGAATTGTAGTGTTGGACAATTTCTGAGGTATAAAGGTTCACACTGAAAATTTAATAATTGGGGCTTTCTCTTGACCTGGCCCGAGCACACCAAGGTTAAAAAGTAAGCAGAAGGATGCCACTCGCATGATAGATAGCTGGAGTGCTGGTGGCGAGCTGCCCCTAAATTTTGAGAGGATGTGTTATGTGGTCAGAGGTTATCAGACATAAAAGAGAACAGCATCTTTCATGCTGTTCCATTGGACAAAATAAAGAGGTATGGATCAAATGATAGCACAGCTTGGGGAGATTGAGAAATGGCTGAATATCCAGGATCAAAGAACAAAAATTCACTGGATCATAGATTTAGAGCTGGAGGAGAGACCTTAGGAAGCATCTAGTCCACCACCCCTTTAATAATAAATGAGGAAACTGAGGCCCAGAGACAGCAAACTGAGAGAGAGAGATTAATTCATGCTTCTGCCTTCTGGAGTCACACAGATTGCCTAATATCTCACGTTAGACAATATATGGGATGTGCTTTGCCAACCTTAGAGAGCTCTATAAATGTCAGCTATTATTTTAAGTGACAGTCCTTCAAATATTTGGAGACAGCTGTCACCTACTCTCAAGTCTCTTTCTTTTTTTCTCTTTCCCTCTCTCCCCCTCCCTCCCTCTTTCTCTCTCCTTCTCACTTTCCCTCATTCCCTCCCTTTTCCCCTCCCTCCCTCTTTCTCTGTCTGTCCCTCTTTCCCCTTTCTTCTCCCCCACTCCTTCCCTCTCTGTCTCTCTCTTCCCTCTTCTGTCCCTCTTTGTCTTCACCTTCTTTCCCTCTGTCTATCTCTCTCTCAACACTCCCAGGTCCTTCAGTTGTTACTGTTAGTTTGTACAAGTAGGGTCTCTGCATGTGGGCACACCCAGACCAGTACTTGCCACACAGTAAATGCTTAATAATTGTTTGTTGAATTAAATCAAAGCATATTTCCATGTCAAAAAGTGTGAATGAAAAAGGATAGCCCCTTAGCCTGGACCCAGAGACCTGATCCTAAGTCAGTATTGATGCCGAGTGACTATTGTTAAAAGACAGTGGAGCACCTAGGAGAGCAGATTGTAAACCCTAGAATAAGGAGGATTATGGGATTATTGCCTTGGAGACAGAAGGGACCTTAGCAATCATCTAGTACAGAGGTATCAGACATGTACCACACATGCAAAAGTCTGCGACATTCCCAAGTGCAGCAGGAACCAAATTAAAATCTAATTAGAAAATTCCTAGCAAAATAAATAAAAATACAAAATAGGTCATGTTCATTTGTGGTTTTCTTAGCCCATATGTCGCCTGCAGGGATCTATGTGAGTTTGTCACCATTGCTTCTAGTCTAATCCTTTCATTTTACAGATGAGGAAACTGAGGCCTCCTAAGATGAAAGTGACTCATCCAAGACTACCCAGGCAGGAAGCAGGAAAGTCCCATTTTGAGTGCAGCTGGCTCCAGAGGCAGCACCCTTTTTTACTATCCCATGTTTCCTCAGCAGCAGGAGCAGTTCCTGAATGATGACTGTCTCTGTGTGTGAGGCCGCTTCTTCATTCCACTGAGTGCAGCATTGTCACGGATTGTCATGCTAACAGCATGTCTTCCTCAATCCACGACATCAGTGTTGCCATGGAGCTGGACAATCTAAGGAGACTATGGAGGGATTGTAAAGAACTTGACAAAAATGCAAGGCAGACCAGAAATGTATAAGGATGCTGCTCTCTTTGGAACAAAGACTCAGTAGATAGCAGGCGCTGATTACCACACAGAAGGAAGAATTACAATCCTGATAAAATTAAATCACTTTTTATAGACCTTCAATTTATTTTGAGGGCACAAAGCAGGGCTGATCTCTTTATCTACTCTTTCTTCTCAGCTATCTTTATTTTTTTTCCTTCTTTGCTTTCTCTCCTTTCTCTCATTCTTTCCCAGTTTATTTTCTCAATCTCTGCACTCTTTCCTCCCCAATTCCTAATTCTCTCAAAACCCAGTCATTTCTTACTTGCCCCTAATATGCTAGAGGGTGGGGTCCATATGACTAGGAGTGAAGTACCAGTTTCTCAGAGGACTATGGCAGGTAGTGGGATCTTCAGGGATTCTAAAGTGGGGTAAAAGTTCAAAACAGTATTCCTCCTAAATTAAAAGACCACTGCTGCTGAGCCTTTTTCATTGTCAAAGATTTACCAACATGAATCCCTTCACCATCCTTTGAGCTTTAGCTGAACTCCATTGACAGATAGGGAAATGAATTCAACAGAGGTCCCAAACTTGCTTATTTCAAATCATCTAGTAAATTGCTCAGCAAGAAAAAAACTGAAACCTCAGTCGCAGAATCAGAATGTTAGAGATGGTCTAATTGCCTAATTTTACAGGTGAGGAAACTGAGGCCCCAAAAAGGGTAAATTAGATAAGATGATCTCTAAAGACAAAGGTCTTTGGAGTTTATTGTTTTTGTTTTGGAGAAACTAATTTGTCATACTTCCTTTCCCCTAGAAAGAGAGAGGAGGTCAACACATGCCAGAGATTAGCAGCATTTAACATTCCCAGAGAGAGAACATACCAGAGGCAGGAAGGGCATGGTCCAAGCCAAAATCTAAGTGGGTAAACAGAAAGCCAGGAAGAGGTCAAGGCCACAAGTTCACAGAGGCAACCAATCCAGAGGGCTAAGCAGGAAGTTGTAAACTGAGTTTGAAAGTAAAAGATCTGGAAAAGGGGGTAGGGATAGAAGGGGAAATCCTCACCAAGCAAAATTAGGAAAATAGCACTGGAGAAGGGAGGGGGTGGGTGGGAAGGAAGCATGTAGTCTTGCTGAGTGATGCTTTGTCTCATATAAGGAATCAGTCCAATCTAGCATCCTTTATGGAAGTAAGTACTGGCTATGCTCCCTCTTCTTCCAGCTGTATATACATAACACTGGACACAGAGGCAAGATGAAGTTGCGGAAAGAGCACTGGACTTAGAGTCAAGTAAGATCTGGATTCAAATTCTGATTCAGATACTAAGCAGCTGTGTGACCTTGGGTAAATTCCTCAACCTCTCTGTGCCTTAGTTTTCTCATCTATAAAATGAAAAGTATAGGCTCAACTGCCTCTAAGATTCCCTTTTAGCTATCAAATTGTGATACTATCTTCCTCTAGAATGACTCATTGGAGTTCAAGGGTCATGGTTTGGTGAAGCTTCTTTGGTGATTGACTTTTTATAAAATTTTGGGTAAGTGCATTCTGTCCATGTTCTCCTATTCTCTCCCCAGAACCATAGTCCTCCCATTTGATTTTTAGAAGTGGTCCCCTTTTCTATATAAGTCCAGGATTTCTCAAACTATACGTTCTTTTTTGTCCATACATAATTAATAGATGTAAAGAAGGACACAATGGGAATTCAGTGTCAAGGTGGGCCCATTGCGACAAGAAATGGTGGAAAATGGATGGGTAACTAGCAAGTTGAGTAATACCTGTCCAGTAGGCCACAGGGCTCCAGCCACTTGCAGGACTAGGAAGGTGTCCATTGCTCAATTTACCAATTCCTGGAGAGTCCACTGGGCACACTTTCTGATTTCCCTTATCTAAGAGCTCCCCGGAAGTTTGATGTTAGTCATCCTATCTATACATAGCTTTGGCCACACATTGGTACATGAGTTGAGTGAAAAGAACCAGGAGTGGAAATCAATTCATATAAGGTAGTGTGTTTCAAGTGGATGCATGAACTGTGTTGTAATAGAATTCTCAGTGGTCAGCAAAATCATCTAGTTGTCTTGGCAATAGGAAGGTCCAGTTTATGTGCAGACAGATCTTCCCATTAGGCTAGAGGTGACAGAAATCAAGGGTGGAGTTGTAGGTTTATCCTGATTGCAAGCCCCCAAATGATACTACCACCTGCCCTGGTCACCCAACCTAATGGATCCACTGGCTGGAGCAATGATCTTCTTTAAGTTGTCTATATATAAGCTTATATCTGGATATGGAAAGCTGACAAGTGGAAAAAGGCTTTCCAGAAATGATACGGTAGATATTCATACACTGTCTGAATTCACTCTATTCTACTTGGTCTGTGTAGCACCCCTACCATTGTTCAGAGGTACACGAACTTTATTTTTAAGACCTGTTGGACTATAGGATGGCATTTATCTTGCTATAGGGATGGCTTTATCTTCAGCTGAAGCTCTGTCCAGCATGCTGTTCTGACTTGGGCTGTCTTCCAGTGCCTATACTAACTCAAGCTATTTATTCAGTTGGGAAAAACATCAATTTTCAAAGGAGATGGAATTCTTGGAACACATAATAGGCCAGTGGGGAGGATGCATGGTTCCAGGTAAGGTAGAGGAGATATTATATATGGGAAGTTCCACTGTAGTGATGAAAGGCAGTATGGTATAGGAGGATAGAGATAGATAGGGGAGAGATCTTGGAGTCAGGAAGAGCTGAATTTGAATCCTGTCTCAGAATTTTATTTCATTGGCAAGTCTCAGGTTTTTTTATGTTTAGAATGAGGGGGTTGGAGAAGTTGGTCTCAGATGGTCCTTTCCAACTCTAAATCTATGATCTGTCTTATTAATAATAGCACCCACTTCATGGAGTTGTTACAAAACTCAAATAAGGATGTTAAGTGGAGGTTCTGGCCAATGAGTATCCAGTCCTTGGAGCAGGCTCAGATTTTACCTTGTTAGTAGATTATATAGCACATGTACAGATATTCCGCTCCTGTTCCAAGCCAACATATGGAATTTTGGAAGCCTGTTCCCTACAGGGTGTGGGTAAGGGGCTGGCACTGAGTAATGATGAAAAGTCTTCTAATTGGAATCAAAAGAACAGATGACTAAGGAGTGGCTGAGTTAGAACTGAGTACACATACACAAGTTGTAACCTACCAATGTCTCAGTCTCTTTTCCTTCTCCCACCTGGGAGTGAGGCAGGGACTACTGGGAGCTGCCAGTTCAGGGAGGGGCAACCGGCTGCATTCTCCCACCCAGCTGTCTTGTGTATGAGCACATGCAGCCCATATTTCTTTTGTGTTTCTTTTTTTCCCCTGATCTTTTTGAATGAGTATTTGGCCTTGGTGACTCTGAGTTCAGGAGATCCAGAGGTTCCATCAGAAGTCCCACTAGTGTCTGAAGGAGGCAGCAATGCCCACTAGAGTGATGCTGTTCCACAACAGAGGAAGCACCTGTGGACAGATGTGGAAAAGCAATCAGCTGTCAGTGACTTCAGGCATCATGACCTCTTTTGATGAAGAGAAATGCTAGCTAGCTATGGACTCTAAATGGGCACTGATCTCAGAGCCTACCAAAGAATTACTTCCTAAGGGGAACTTCATGAGATTTCCACAAGGGAAGAAAAAGACTCCAGTGTGACTTTATCCCTTTGGCCAAACCTTCTATGTGGGTCCCCTTTGGATTTTTATTTTTACCAGTGTGTGGGTCCCCCTTAGATTCTTTATCAGTATTTATATGTATTCATTACCAGAGTTATTTTACCTAATCAACTTTTGCCTGAGAATGGGTCATTATTGAAGATCCTGAGTGGGTCACTTTGACCTATAGTAACATGTACCTGCCCCAGCCTCTCAGGGAAACCTGATAGAACCCTAAGCCTAGTAGCAATTTCCCCTCTGGGGAACCAAACTACCTGTGCCCTAGATGGGGCAATACACACTTAAAGCACTTTGCAAACCCAAAAAGCGTCATAAAAATATGATCTATTTTGTTGGCAAAAGACCTGAAGTCGTTCTTTGTTTTTTTTGAATAATATTTCTTTAGCCATAGGCTTTCTGCTCAGATAGTCTCTTCACCCAGGTCTACATAAACTTGCTATCCTGAATTACAGGTGGAGATTGAAGTGATCCTCCACTAATAATCTTGAATACTATTGGAGGGACAAAAAGTTTCAGGGTCACTTGTTCTTGCTGAGTGAGCATATCTGTAAAATTCCCAGGGGTTCTAGAGTCCTCCAATCAACAAGCATTTCTAAAATGACTGCTATGTATCAGGCACTGTGCTAAATGATGGCAATACAAATAAAGCAAGATAGTGTCTGTCCTCAAGTAGCTTACTATCTACTGGGGGAAAGACACTGTATAAAGGGAATCTGGAAAATGATTGGAAAGAGTGAGGTTCCAGATAATTTTATGAGGGAGTATACCAGCAGTTGGAGGAATCAGGAAAGACTTTGTGTAGAAGATGGCACAATAATTTAGGGATATGCAGCACCTGATCACTGGGAAGTTCAACCCTGAGGATAAGGAACAAGTGATCCCCTGGGGAAAATGCATTCATAGAAGCATAGATTTCAAGCTGGCAGGGACCTTTGAGGCTATCTGGCCCAACTCCCTCCCCACTTTTTACAAATAAGGAAACTGAGGCATCGGCAGAAGTGGCTTGGTCAGTGAGGTATTAAGGCACAGAGGCAGGATTTGAATCCATATCCTCTGACTCAAATTCAGTGATCTTTCCATTGTACCTTACTGCCACTCAAGTAGCAATCTATATAGGACTAGTAGCAAGGTGGATCTATGGAAGGGAAAGTGGGGAAAGGAATTAAGTACCTACTATGTGTTAGGTATTATGCTAAGTGCTTTATAAATATTATTTCACTTGATCCTCACAGCAGCCCTGCAAGCTAGGTCCTATTATTATCCCCATAGTTGAGTAAGCTGAGGCAGCTAGGTTTGCCTCAGTTTCCTCATCTGGAAAATGAGCTGGAAAACAAAATGGCAAACCACTCCAGTGTCTTTGCCAAGAAAACACTTTAAATGGGGTCATGAAGAGTCAAATAGGACTAAAATGACTGTACAACAAAAAGCTGAGGCAAATAGAGGGTAAGTGAATTGCTCGGGATCACACATCTAATGAGTGTCTGCAGCTGGACATGAACTCAGTTCTTGCTGACTCCAGTCCCAGTGTTCTATCCACTGCACTACCCAGCTGACTCTATTGAGACTCCCTGGTCACAGGTCTTCCTATTTCTTAATCATACCTAGCAGGGGTAGTCAGATACCAAACCCCATCCTTCAAACTGAATAGGCTCCCCCGTGTTGATCTTTAAGTCATAGTTTGGAAATAAGGAAGAATGCTACATGGACCATAGAAGCTTCAAAGGGATGCTACCCAGGCAAGGTACAGAATGAATGCAGGTAGATTTAGCTACCTAAATCACAGATCCTTCATTGCCAACAAGTGTAACCAAGACTTCTAGAACTTACTGACAAGGACAACTGTATTCCAAGACAAATCATGGTTTAGGGTTCTGAAAGAGCTAGCAAGTTTTACCACTAACTCTTTTCCTCCTCCCATGAGTTAATAAGTCAAGTGGTTTAAAGTTTCATACCAATGTTGTTGTTCAGTCATTTCAGGCATGTCTGACTTTTCCTGACCCTATTTGGAGTTTTCTTTTTTTTAAATTAAATTTTATGTTTATTTTTAGTTTATATCATTCATTTCCACAAGACTTTGAGTTACAAATCTTCTCCCCGTATTTCCCCCACCCACCACCCCAAAACAGTTATCCCACTGTATACCCCCTGCCCCACTCTGCTCTCTCCTATATCCTCCCCCATCCCCTCTCCAACTTTCCAATAGGGCACGGTAGATCTCTATGCCCCAGTGCCTGTATATCTTATTTCCCAGTTGCATGTAAAAAAAATTGATTTTAAAACTTTGAATTCTAGATTCTTTCCCTTCCTTCCTCATCACCCACCTTTACTGGGAAGACAAGCAATTCAATATAGGTTGTACAAGTGTAGCTACGTAAAACATTTCCATAGTGGATATACTGTGAAAGATTGACTGTATTTCCCTCCAACTTATCCCACTCCCCACTTGTTTTATTCTCTGCTTTGACCCTGTCCCTTTTCAAAAGTGTGTGCTTCCAACTTCCCTCCCTCCCAAACTGCCCTCCATTCCATCATCCCCCCTCTCATCCCCTTCCCCCTACTCTCCTATAGGGAGAGATACCCTATTTAGTGTATATGTCATTCCCTCCCTAAGCCAAATTCAATGAGAGTAAGGTTGACCAGCCATTCCCTTTTGCCTTCCTGTTCTTCCCCTCCATTGTGACAGTTTTCCCTTGCCTCTCCTATATGGGATAATCTACCCCATTCTGTCTCTCTCCATCTCCTCTCATTATATTCCTCTCTCACCTCTCAATTTCACCTTTTAAGTGTCATCCCTTCCTATTCAATTGGTCCTGTGCCCTCTGTCTATGTGTACCTGTACACATATATGCACACTCACATATGTATTCATATGCCCATATACCCTCCTATATAGACATATGTATGTATGTATGCATATATATACATTTATATTCCCTTCAACTACTCTCATACTGAGAAAAGTTTCATAAGTTACAATTATCATTTTTCCATGTAGGAATGTAAATAGTTCAACTTTTGAAAACATAAGTTCCTTATGATTTCTTTTCCCTGTTTACCTTCTCATGCTTCTCTTGCTTCTTGTATCTGAATGTCAAATTTTCTGTTCAACTCTGGTTTTTTTTTCAGCAAGAATGCTTGAAAATCCTCTATTTCATTGAATGACCATATTTTCCCCTGAAACATGATACTCAGTTTTGCTGGGTAGGTGATTCTTGGTTTTAATCCTAGCTCCTTTGACCTCTGGAATATCATATTCCAATCCCTTCAATACCTCAGTGTAGAAGCCACCAGATCCTGTGTTATCCAGATTGTGTTTCCACAATATTCAAATTGTTTCTTCTTGGCTGCTTGTAATATTTTCTCCTTGATCTGGGAACTCTGGAACCTGGTTATAATATTCCTAGGAGTTTTCTTTTTGGGATATTTTTCAGGAGGTGATCGGTGGATTCTTTCCACCTCTATTTTGCCCTCTGGTCCTAAAACATCAGAGCAATTTTCCTTGAGAATTTCTTGAAGGAATATTTCTAGGTTCTTTTTTTTTAAGCAGTTGGGGTTAAGTAACTTGCTCAAGGTTACAGGGCCAGTTATTTCTGGGTGTGGTGCTAAGAATACGAGCCCAGATTTGATCCCCAGGTCATCCCGACACTGGAGCCAGTGCTCTTACTCGCTGAGCCACCTGGCCACCCCTAAGCAATTGGGGTTAAGTAACTTGCTCAAGATTACATGGCCAGGTGTTTCTGGGTGGGTGCTAAGTGTCTGAGCCCAGATTCGAACCCAGGTCATCCCAACAGTGGAGCCGGTACTCTTACTCACTGTGCTACCTGGATGCCCCTCCAGGTTCTTTTTTGATCATGGCTTTCAGGTAGTCCAATAATTTTTAAATTATCTCTCCTGGATCTATTTTCCAGGTCAGCGGTTTTTCCAATGAGATATTTCATGTTGCCTTGTATTTTTTCATTTGTTTGGATCTCTTTAATAGTATCTTGATTTCTCATAAAGTCACTATTTGCTCCAATCTAATTCTAAAGGAATGATTCTCTTCAGTGAGCTTTTAGATTCTTTTTCCATCTGGCAAATTCAGCTTTTTAAGGCATTCTTCTCCTCATTGCCTTTTTGAGCCTCTTTTGCCATCTGGGTTAATCTGTTTTTTAAGGTGTTATTTTCTTTAGTCAGGTTGTTGACTCTTCATAATTTTCTTGCATCACTCTCATTTCTCTTCCCAATTTTTCCTCCATTTCTCTTATTTGGTTTTCAAAATCCTTTTTAAGCTCCTCTATGGCCTGTAATCACTTCATATTTTTCTTGGAAGCTTTTGGTGCAGGAGTTCTGACTTCATTGTCTTCCTCTTGTTCCATGTTTTGATCCTTTTTGTCCCCCCAAAAGGAATCCAAAGTCGGATTGCTGTGCTTGCTTTGCTTCCCTCGCTTGCTCATGTTGTCACTCAATTACTTGACTTTAGAGCTTTTTGCCACAATAGAACTCTGCTTCCAGAGAGGAGAGCTTTGTCCCAAATCTCTGGGGTTTTCACAGCTTCCAGAGCTATTAGTTGGGTGCCCTCTCTGAAGCCTCCACATGCTCTGGCACCTGGTCACCCACCCCAGGACCTCCACCCTAGACAGCAATCCAGATCCAAGCAGGTTGAAGCAAGAGTGATTACCCCTCAGAATGGTTGCTTGGTCCCCCTACAATCTGCAGGCTAGGAGTTCTGAAGCAGCCATGTGGCAGTGGCTGCATGGCTGCAGTACCTCAGCTGTTTCTCCCTCAGGAGAGCAGAGGACAGATCATGCTCCTGAACCCCCTGTTCCCAAAGTTCACTGACCCCTCACTTTGTCTTTGACATTTATGGGTCGATAATTCTGGAAACCACCACAGCTGCTAGTGATCCACTCTCTCAAAATCCCTCCAGCCATGGCTGGTCAAGCCTCCCTGGGCTTACACTACATGCTCACACAGGGCTGGGCTTTGCTCCCAGTGGGCTGCAATGGACGCTTCCTGCTGACCTGCCAAGCTGTCTTCAGCGGGACGTTTGTTTTTTCTGTCACTTTGTGGGTTCTGTAGCTCTAAAGTTTGTTTAGAGTCATTTTTATAGGTATTTGAGGTGGTTATGGGGAGAGCACAGGGAGTTTTCCTGTTTCTATACCGCCATCTTGGTTCCTCCCCTATTTTGGGTTTTCTTGGCAAAGATATTGGAGTGGTTTGCCATTTCCTTCTCTAGTTCACTTTACAGATGAGGACACTGAGGCAAACAGGGTGAAGGGACTTGCCCAGAGTCACACAGCTAGTAAGTGCCTGAGGCCAGATTTGAACTCACGGAGATGTCTTCCTGATTCCAAGCCCAGTGCTCTATCCACTGTGCCACCTTGTTGCCCTTATTCATACCAATAAGAGATATCAAAAATCCCCTTGAGCTCCTGAAGGTAACCTCCCACATTGTCATAAAATAGAGAATTGTTCTCTATGAAGTCAGTGTGGCCCCTTCTGGCAATCAATCCTGATAAGTAAAATACCCCAATGCTACCCTTGACTTGGTATGTGAGAAATCTTGTGTGTGGGGGAGAGTCATAGGATCATAGATTTAGAACTATAAAGAATCTTAGAGGACAATAGGTATACACACACACACACACACACACACACAATTTTACAGCTAAAAGCACTGATTAAGTGACTTATCCAGGTCACACAGCTAAGTATCTAAAGTAGGATCTGAACCCAGATCTTTCTGATTCTAAGTCCAGTGCCCTAACTACTACACCATCTTGCCTCTCAAGGTGGAAGGGCATGAATAGTCATCAGTCAATCAACAAATTTTTCTTTGTGTTTATTATGCGCCAGGAACTGTTCTAAGTGCTGGGGAATGCAAAGAAAAGTAAAATGGTGGTCCCTGCATTCAAAAAGCTCACGTTTTATTGGGGAGGAGAGGAAAACATGCAAATAGCAATACATGCATATATATATACACACACACACACACGTATTCATACAAGATAGAGACATACACACATACTATCTGTATATGTGTATATTATATAATACACACATTTAATATATCAATACTACATGGTGCTCCCCCTTTCTCAGCCTCCCTTGTCCAGTGTTCTTGTTCCCTCCCCACCAATGCCTCTATAAAAACCTTTTCCACATCCTTCATTTGCCCCAAGCTGGGAAATGACTGATAGCTTATCATGACACCCCACAAAGGAATTTAATTTTAATCCATGGTGAGTAAAGCTCGAGTACTAAGCCCACTAGAAGAACCAATGAGTCTTGACATTTTCACTATAAATACATATCATATAATATATTATTATAATCTAATAACATTATGTATAATATATAGTAATGTGTTACTATATTCATCACTATTGTATATATTACATAGTATTTATGTGTGCATATAGTAAATGGAAGGCAGTACCAGTGGGGAAAAGTAGTCTGGAAAAGACCTCCTTGTAAAAAGGTTAGATCTGAGTATAATCCTGAAGAAAGCCAGGGAAAGCCAGCATGTCCTGCTTCGTGCCAGAAGTCTTGGGAGGTCTTTTATCCTCTCAGTGAACTGATCTAAGGGACTCCCTGTGCCGCTCATGGCTGGGGCAGCTGACTTTCCTTGCTTCCAGAGTCATTCATTTCCTTCTGTCAAGGCCCAGAGCATAGCCAGTTCTTTTGTGGTCTGGGCCAACAACTGTTGCTGGATCTCCGTGTTCTAAGCCCGAAGGTCTGGAGCCTTATGCACTGTGGGACCTGGAGGGCCTCATGTGGCTTGGTCATTGTCTGAGCCAAGAATGAGGGCTTATTTTTTAAGACTAGAATGTTTGGTCCTTATTCTTTATGGAGGCTAGTAAGGGAGTGGGGGCTGACATATGCTGAGATATTAGAGGCATCAGATAAGCTGGGAAGGAGAACACAACCCATCTGGGGGCCAGGGGAGAAGGGTGTGGCATAAACTGAGACCCAAACGGGGCCAAAGACAGGACTTCACAAAGCCAAATAATCCACAGCACCTAGGCAAGAAGTTATAAAATGAGCCTGAGAGCAAAAAGTCCAACAGAGAGAAATCTGTATAAAGCAAAGTAAGGAAAACCACTTGGAATGGGGAGGCAGGGGGAGAAGTGTGAAGCATCTGCAACTGACAATTTGCTTCATGAAAGGAATTAGCCCCCCCAAAAATGTCCTTTTATGTCAGCTGGGTACTCACCAATTCTCTTCTTGGCTCCTGAATAATAAAAATTATCCTGAATTATTTAAACAAAAGATTGGCTCTTGAACAAGCTTGGGCCTGGATACAGACTGCTCCAGTATCAGCTAGTTAGGACTGGGCCAGGGACTAGAACCCAGGCCTCCTGCTTCCCAAGTCAATGCTCTTCCCATTGTCTCCCTGACAGTACTCCTGTTTTACCATTAGTTAATGTACATTCCCCCTGTTAGGTTATTTCTTCCTTTTCTCTACCATTCTACTTCTTTGGGGTAAGTACCTTGTGAATCTGGTCTGAAGCACAGCAGTGATTTCCACCACACTGGGATCAAAGTTCAGTTAAAGTGGTCAGTTTCAGCTCTGAACAAAGCTAAAAGTAGGTCAGATTCATTTTTAGTGGTCCCAATCCCCTCTTCAGTGTGCCCAACCTCCCCTAATGGCATTCCCCCTTTCCTCAGCCTCAGTTCCCCAATGCTCTCTCCTCAACACTTCTATCAAAACCTTTTCCACATCCTTCATTTACCCTAAGCTGGAAACTGACTGATAGCTTATCACAACACCTCCACAAAGGGACTTCATTTTAATCATGATAAGAAAGCCTCAAGTAGTAAGCCTACTAGAAGAACAGAATCATAACTGTCTTGACATTTTCACCACAAATGAAACTTAGGGGAAAAAAATAAGGAAGTTGGAGAAGCAAAGAAGGGCACTGATGGAGTTGTTTTTAAAATTTACCCAAAGGCAACAAGAAACATGATTTTATGGGACCTTTGGACTTTTTTTTAGTATAGTGCTCATAATGAGCATTTGCAAAAATACTGTGATGAAAATAATTGAAGCTTATGGACCAACATGGTTTACAGAGGATGAAGAAGTAAAAACATTCTACAAAGGTCTCAAGAAGACTCTCTAAATTAAATTGATATATACTTTGATACTCAGTGACTTCAATGCAAAAGTGGTAAGAGATAACAAAGGCAGTAATCATGTAATAATAGATGAGTTTAATGAGAACTAGATCAGAAAGTATCAGAAAGAAGGAATGAGCAGCCAAAAACATGTAGACAATCTGGAAGTTTTGTGCATTTTGATCATGAATACTTTCTTTGAGGAAAAAAATCTGTAAGTACTAGACATGGCAGATGCTAATAATGGAAGGAAGGAAGGAAAAGAAAAGTGATTATGTTTTAACAGGCATGGCATAGCTCATCACTAATGTGGAAGTCCTCCATGAATCAGGATTAGGTAAAAACTAGAATAATAATAAAAGAAATATATGACATAAAATTGAAATTACTTAATCCTGAATTATTTATGCAAGTAATTGATGATGAAAAAATTAATAATGAATAGCAGAAATTACATAGACATTGATTATACTCACTCTACTCTGCATCTGCTGCTCCCATAGAACAAAATACCCTTTCTAGGTTAAGCTCATCAACATGTTAATTCAAGCCTTAACTGACACCACTTCCCTCACCCTCCTCTCCCCTCTGATTGGAGCGCCAGAGAGTGGAGTACCAAACTCCTCCCAATGCCTTTGTTTTTAGGGGGCATAAATCTGACTTTTGGGCTCATTCCATTCTGCATCTACTCCTCTTCTTGATTTCAGCTCCACAGAACAAGATGCCCCCACACTGGGCTACCCATGGTCTTCCCTCCCCAGTTCCCTGACTTGTTTTGTGTGTTGTCTCCTCCCATTAGATTGTAAGCTCCTTGAGGGCAGGGACTGTTTTTCTTTTTTATTGTAACCACAGTGCTAATGTCACACAGCTTCACCAGCAATGTATAGAATACAAAATCTATACTTTGCTTGTTTGCTGATTGTGAAAAAAAAAATTTGATTTGGTAGAGCAAAATGTTGCCTTAATGGTTCTCTGATATTGAGATCTCTCCTATCCCTACATAAAAATTATTCAAGGAAAAAAAAGATGCCTTTTGATCAGAGAATGACTAAACAAATTGTGGTACATGAATATAATGGAATATTACTGTGCTATAAGAAATGATTAATTCAATGAATACAGAAAGTATGAAGACTTAGGTGAGCTTATGCATAGTGAAGTAAGTAGAGCCAAGAAAATAATATACCTAATAACTACAATTAAAAAAACAAACAGAACAATCACCTCAAAACAATCAGAAGTGAATGTTGTAAAAATCATAAAGATCAGGCATGATCCCAAAGAAAAGATATGAAAGGGTACCCCCATCCTACTCCTTTGCAGAGGTAGGAGGTTCACAGGTGTGAAACACAGCATATATTTTCAGACTTTTACAATGTATTGATTGGTTTTACTGATTTTTTCACCTTCTTCCTTTTATTTCCTTTTTCTTTTAAAAATATTATTTGTTATATAGAATGTTACCTGAATGGGGGAAGGGGAGGAATACTGGGAAAAATTTTGGCAATGTAAAAACAAAAGAAATCAATTAAAAATTATTTTATAAAAAAGACAGATTACAAAGTGAAATAAGCATAAGTATATATAATGACTGCAATAGCATAAATGGAAAGATACATAATTATAATGATCAAGCTTGGCTCCAAGAAAGAGAGGAGTAAATTCACCTCTTTCCCTTCTTTACCAAGGTGGGAAACTATGGGTGAAAAACATTGCATATACTATCAGACCCATTTGATGAAGGACAATGAAATGGAGGTGATATTAAAAAACCCAAAATATGACAATAAAAAAATTAAAAAGAAAAAAAAAGACTCATTGAAAGACATGACAACAGAAATAATTTATTCAACAACTCTTTCTTCATGAACATCAAATGAGGCAAAAAATGGGGAGACATTTGTATATTTACCAAAAAGATTCAACATTGTGATGGAAGACAACTCATGTACAGCCCAAAGTGAAGAGGGATATCCTGTGAATGGTGAAATCCTTCAGATAGTAATGCTTGTGGATGACATTGTTCTGATTGTATCAAGCCCTAGAACATTGCATTCCTGGGATAGTTCTATAATCTCTCAAAAGATATACATGAAAAAGACCAAGTGGATGAAGAAGGTCTATTATCCAGATTATGACATGCAGTTTGAGGAACAATCTAAAGACCTTTCCATCTGTATCTATATCTGAGACAGGCAATACAAATAGACAAGAATTTGGTCTTAGAATTAAACAAGTAGAGGAGAGAGGGATGGGTTGTTTTCAGGAAATTGTGAAACTTTTTTTTAATGGTCCCTAGTTCCTCTTGGAAATAAAGTCCAATCTTTAAAAAAAATGTTTTTTCAATTAATAAACATTTATTTTCGCTCACTTTCATCTTTCCCCTTACATGAAAAAAGAAAGAAAAGGAAAAGAAAACTCATAATAAACATTCATAGGAAGCAAAGACCAATGTTTTTAATACTGATATTCTATAGGTGTTATATATGGCTGCAAGACATAGAAGCAGATCAGTCTTCAAAGAACTGAAAATGAATGTCACACAGCAGGCAATGGAGAGACACAGGGTAGGTATGAACAGGTTGCAACACATAATCCATGAGGGACTTCAAAGAAGAATTAGAGTAAAAGATGTCATCAGAGAAAGGTATGATGTGAGGGAGAAATGAACTGATCATGTGGGAAAGGTGAAGGATGATGGTCCAAATCTTCCTTTGGTATCCCCAACATATCAGAAACAATTGAGGAAGGACTGCAGCAATAGGATGTCCCCTTCCTCTGTTGGCAAATTTATAAGAGAACATGAACAAGATTCTGTATTATTGGAGTTTGGAGTATGTTGGAACCAACTTGAACCTGACTCTCAAGAGTTAATTCTTAAGTTTTCAGTGTGAGAATTTACATCTTGGAAACTGGCTAATGCTACAAATCAGGGTTTGATTTATCATTCAGTTGATTGTCTAGACTTAAGAAAGGACAGAGAAAAATGTTAATCTTTCAGATTAAAGTTAAAAGTGTATCCTGCTTATAGTTTTTCTCCAGAGAGATGATCGTTAATCATTTACCAACACACTCCTCCAAACTGATGAGATCACAGATACCTTCAAGTCTTTATTTTTATGGCAGAATGGTAGGCATCAGACAGAAGATGGAAGAATACTTTTTGGGGGCAAGTAGTTGGATGAATTCACCTTCACCTCTCCAGTCCTCTGAAACCAAGGTATTTGAATGGCTGTTTACCTGGCTTGATGGGTCTTACTTTACTCTGTGTCAATTCATACACATTTTCCCAAGTTTCTTTGAATTCTTCATATTTGTCATCTATTACCATGCAATAATATTCCATTATATTAATATACCACAATTTGTTCAGTCATTCCCAATTGCTGAACAGCCACTCTCCCTTCAGTTTTTTGCTAATACAAAACTACAGCTATAAATATTTACTTCATATGATAGTAAAGAAAAAGGAATAATAGAATATACTAAAAATAAAAAGGAATAATAGAAGCCTTCTCACTATGGTCAGCTGACCCACTATCTTTAACTTTAGTTCATTAGGATCATTTTTAAAAGCTCATAGAAATATTTTCTCACTGTAATTAGAGGCAAGACTCAAGATTTCTCTGTTGTAAGAAGAGCTTGTAGGAAAGGGACAATTAACTGAGGCACATAATTGAAGGGTATATAAATATATCTGGTAGTAAGCTAAGGTCTTTTACCATTGGGTGCTATTCTGAGTATCTAGGAGTAAAGATAGAATTATGTACAATTTATACTAAAAATCTTATTTTTAAGGACTTTGACCAAGATCTATAGGACAAGAGAAAATGGGCCCTGGAGACCTTTGTAGCCTTATCCAAGATCTCATTCATCATCTGCTTTCCTCCTCCTTCCCCACCAAATCACCATGCCGCCAGTAATATGCCCCCATTTTTAAAAGTATGTTAATCATGAGACTGGAGGGAACATTCAGAGACAGCATGACTCCAGTCATTGAGGAGAACAATGAAAAGTTCAAAAATAGTAGTATCTTCTTGTGGAAAAACAATAAACATATAATTTTCAGGTAATTACTATAGTATAATTAGCTCTTCCATTTTTTATGCGCTCAAAAGAAATGGGGCTAGAGATACAACTGTAACTCAGCTTAATACTTAGTCTTTACATATTCCAAAGTCAAATGAAAATTCAAAAAATAATTGACTACCAAAAATATCAAGGGGGGATGGTGTGAGGCACCAAAGGAGAGTTCTATGTATGTTTATAACAATGAGATAACAGCAGGTATTCTCTAAGCACCTACTATATACATGATATTATGGTTAGGGGCTATGGGAGATGGAGGATACAGAGGAATATAAAGAATGGTCTCTGGCTTCATGGAACTTAGTTCAGTTAGGGAAATAGAACATGAAAAGTTAAATGACAAATGACAATACAACAGATGTCAAAGGCAGTTTGTGATTAATTACCAAATGAGTGTTGCATACAGTAAGTTCAAAGGAAGGAGAGATCACTACAGGGTGGGATGAGTTGGGAAGCCTTTAAAGAAAGGGTGGGAATTGAATATGGCCTTAAAAGACAGTAAGTATTTGACTGAGCAGAGCAAATGGAGAAACTCATTCTGGTAAAACAGGGAGCAAGACTAACATGAACATGAACTTAGAGTAGTTCATGATGCTTTGGTAATGCTATAACCCTGCTTTATTGGGTGGAAGTAGGGAAAGAACCATAGATATAGAGCTGGAAATGAACTCTTCCTAAATGAAGAAATAAAGACAGAGAAAGGAGGAAATTATGTTGATACTGCTGTATGTGCATGAAGTTTTTTAGGTCTTTGGAATTTGTCATATGTTGTGTTGTTGTGCTTTGTCCTTTGTTCTTGAAGAGGACCATGACATCAGGGGATAGGTTAAAGACGAAATATCCTGCCATAAAGGGAAGGGTTGATTCAGATGTCCTAGTTGACCCATTGGATGGGTCGTTCAGATGACCCATTAATCCTAGTATCTATGAACTCAGCCCAGTCCAACCAATGAGTGAGGAACTAGAATGGGGCCACAAGGTTGGGGCAAATTCAGAAAGAGAAATAAGTGCATCTGAAAAGAGTGTCGGTGAATGTGTCTTGTAGACCAAAGTCACAAAGTCCAAGGTCTGCATAAAATCAGAGCTATAAATTTAGAACTGGAAGAACCCTTAGGTATGAACTAGTCCAACCATCCCCTATTTGACCCACCCTAGTTTAGATGGTGTAGGAAAAGGAGACAATTTCAACACTGAGTACTGAGACATTCAAGAAAGAGAGACAGAGACACAAAGATAGAGAGGGGGAAGAAAGAGAGAGAGAGGGGGAAGAAAGAGAGAGAGAAGGGGGGAGGAGGGAAAAGGAAGGTAGAGAAGTAGGAGGGAAGGGGGAGGGAGGAAGGGGAAAGAGAGAGAGAAGGAAGGGGGAGGAGAGAGAGACAGGGACAGGGAGGGAGCTGCTGCAGGTGTAGTAGTAGTAGTAGTAGTAGTAGTAGTAGTAGCAGTGGTAGTAGTAGTAGTGGTAGTAGTAGTAGTAGGTGTTGTTGTTGTTTGCCCTTCATTCTTGAAGAGGCCCATGACATTACGGAGGTGACACCATGACATGCAAGTGAATTAGATTTAAGTGAGGAAGGGCTATGCAAAAGTCACTAGCCTCACTTTCTCTTCTGGAGGCATCTGTTATGGTAGTACTTGATATTGTGGGAAGTACCATTCCAATTCCAGAGCATAGATCTCCAAATAGGGGATAAGTAATGAAACAGCACATAAAACCTGGAAGGTAGAGAAATGGGAGGGAAGAGAAAGCAGGAGATGAGGAAGTGAGAGGTACTTTCCCAGGCCAAAGCCAACTCTGAAATTCTGTGATCAGACCTTTCAGATTCCTTTCAACTAGAGATTTCACTGAAGAAGGTTTGTAAAGTTCTGGGATTATTCATTACTGTTAATTATAGTATCATTTGTCAATAGGAGGATGTGATCAAATTCATGATCAATATTGACTTATTCTTAGTAGAATGTAAACTTCCCAAGGATAGGGACTATTTTTGTAGGCCTGAGATAGAGCCCAGGACCTGCCATATAGTAGTTGTTTAATACACACTGGTTGAATCTAATTGGATTGTCATTGGGTCAGTGTCTTGGGCATGACCAAGCTGGGCTAAGGGGGGATGGGGTACATAAAAGGACAGATTTGCCTATCCCTCAGATCACTATTCCCATCACCAAGGGTTGGAGAGGTAAGTAAATTCACTCAGAGGAGTGACATGCAATAGCATGGCCAGCCAAATCTATACAAGGAAACAAGGAGACAAGAAGGGGGAGAGAGTGGGGTAAGAGAAGAGAGAAGGAGAGAGGGGGGAAGGAAAGGAAGGGGGGGAGAAGAGAGAGAGGGAGAGAAGTAGAGAAGGGAAAAGAGAGAGAGAGAGAGAGAGAGAGAGAGAGAGAGAGTTTATATTGAGGTGAAGGCCAAGGAGGAAGCTGAGCAGTAGACAGGTCAGAAGTGTATGTTGAATATTAGTTTTGTAGTTGTCTTTGAGGACCAGGATTAAACTCTAAGAATATCTGTAACTTATAAAAGGCTGGCCATTTTAAATATATTGCTATAGCTTCTCCCTTCCCCACCCCCTATAACATGTTACTCCTTTATTACTTTGTATCAAATTACAGTTTCAATCATAAAGATTAATGTGTTGTTTGGGTGACCAAAGAAAGGGAGAAAGAGAAAGGAATAAATCCTCTGGCTTTCCCCTAACAGGAGAACTGCTTTTATGGAACCCAAGAACACTAGGGAAATTCATGGTGACACCTCGGGAACAGCACCAACTAGCCAGGTCAAACTGACCAGAAAAAAAGTAAAGCAGCCCAATGAAGTGGAAGAAGTTAATGATGACCCCGCTGTTCACAGAAGTGGGCTCATGTGACTTTAGATCCTTCCACATAGTGGGTGCTGAATAAATATTTACTCAGGAAAAAGGAGGGGAGAGGGAATAACATATTTTGGTGGGAGTGGAAGGAGGAGTTGATAAATAGTAGAAGAGAAAACTGGAACAGCAGGCTGGAATCAGACTGTTCTGAGGGCCCCGAATGCCAGACTAGGAAGTTAGGGCTTTGTTCAGTAGACAAAAGGGAGGGTTTTGAGCAGGTTTCTTCATCTATAAAATGAAGGAAGTTTGACTAGATGGCCTCTGAGGTCCCTTCGAGCTCAAGATTTATAATATGCTGAATACATACTCACTACACATTTGGTCATAGGAAAGTATGGACTTTATTTGTAGTTCCCCCAGATTCAAGAGCCCATGCGAGGTCCTTGCAGAGTACCATTCATTCCCATTGGGATCTGGTGGTCTTCCATGTGGTTGGTTGGCTGACAGAGTGTTCAGAGTTACAGATGGTCAGGGGGCTACCACCACCATGAATTTTCTGACCTTAAGACCCAATACAGGAAACTGCTGGCACAACAAGGTGATACATGGACTAGATGAACATACAAGGTTTTATCTGATTTCTACAAGTATGAGTCAGCAAAAGTTGCAGGCCTTTAGCATGACCCAGTGAAGCCTTTAAATATCATAATATAAAGAAAGGTAGTACATGGTGTTCAAGCAAGCATTCTCTCCAGGATGGTGAGGACACACTTTTGTCATTAAACATGCCGTTTAGATATTAGAGTTCAGGTTATAGAATTAGACTCATTTCATTCAGGGCAGGATAAGCACCATCTTTGAGATGGGGCTCTCATTGAGACCTTCTTCAGAATACTAGCATGAGAAAAAGGAGTAATTCTAAGAAGTAGCAGGTAGGTACCCACAAAGAAGGGAATGGTAAATTCTGAAACCATCTATCAAAAGTATATTTAATAGATTACAGAAACCTATATTGGTCAGTTCTTCTGGACTGCTATAGAAGGTTATATAGGCAGCAATTTGAAGAAGAATATAATACTAACATTTTATTTAAAAACATTTTATTAAAGTTTTGAGCTCCAAATTCTATCTCTCCCTCCTTGCCCTCTCCCCTTCCTGAGACAGTAAGCAATGGGATATAGGTTATACAAAAAATACATTATTATAAATGAAATTTATGTGGTCCTTTACAGTTTGCAAAGTGCTTTACAAGCTTCTTGTCTGATCTTCAGAACAACTTTTTCATATTACTTTTTAAAATTCTGAACACCAAATAGAATGAGAGTTTCTATATACATTGTAGAACAGAAGGAGAGGATTGTACATGAAATTGCAGATGTCTATTATATAGAGGGGCAGCTAGTTAGTACAGTGGATATAGTGCCGAGCCTGGAGTCAGGAAGAACCAAGTTCAAATCCAACTTTAGACACTTAGTAGATGTGTGATCCTGGGCAAGTCACTTAACCCTATTTGCCTCAGTTTCCTCATCTGTAAAAATGATCTGGAAATGGCAAACCACTCTAGTATCTTTACCAAGAAAACCCCAAAATGGGGTTACAAAGAAGCTGAAATTACTGAACAACAGCAAGAAAGTTACAGAGAGCCTGCTTTTCTTTTTAAGTCTAAAATAAATTCACAATCTAACTTTTAAAGCTGTCCTATCTGTGATTCCTTTTGGACTTCTTTCAGTTCTCATTATTATTATATTATTTTATTTTTTGGTTAAAGGAAACTTACCACTAGCTTTCATTTTGCCTCTCATCATCCCACACTGGAAAAGGAAAAGAAAACCTTTGTATCGAATATGCATAATCAAGCCAAATAAATTCCCACATTGACCACATCAAAAAAAAATGTATGTCTCATCCTCAGAACTCTTATTGCAGTGGGCATTATTATTATCCAGATTTTACAGATGAAGTAACTAACACTTTGAGAGGTTAAGTGTTTTGCCTGGGGTCACACAGTCAATGCCTGAGGTGAGATGGAAGGATAGATTAGAAAGAAGAGAGGCTGGTAGAAAGGACACCTGTCAAGAGCCTATTGCAATAATGTGGGCAGAAGGTCACAAGGGCATGAAATGGGCTGGTGGTTGTAGGAGTGGAAAGGAAGGGGAAGATTCCAGGCATATTTCTGAAGTATAATTGGCAGGATTTGAAAAATAATCAGATGATAAGTATAAAGGGGAGGTCTGTGCAGAATGCTATGATGTGGAGATGGAATGAAGGAAGGAGAAGATAATTCTGAGGTTTCAAGCCTAGTTGACTAAGAGAAGAGTAGTGTTAACAATAATAGAGAAACTTGGAGGATCATTATGGGCTAGAGAAATCCATTTGGGAGTCATATGAATATAGGGGTTCTCTGAAGCCCTAGGAGTAGATGAAATCACCAAGGAAGAATGCCTCAGGTAGTCTGTTCTGGCATGCCCACCTTAAAGTAGTAAGAGGAGAAAGAGGAACCAGAGAAGAAGAAGGGGAAGGACAGAGGTGATAGAAGTGACAGAAGCTAAGAGAGCATACAGGAGAGTGCTATCAAGGATGTTGAATGCTCCAGAAGTTATGTTGAGAGGTCTAAAAACATTCAGCTTGTATTTTAAGCATTTAGAGCAAACAGTGCTATAAACATGCCAACTAGGGTTATCAGACAGTGTGGCATTAGCAAAGAAATCTTGTTCTGACTTTTTGCGAACCTCTTAAATTCATGTCCACATACTTTTCAGTGAACTTGCCATTCCAACCAGTCTAGTCTTCTCACTGTCCATCCACAATTGCACAGTCCCTTCTCTACACCTTGGTACATGCTGTCCCACTTCCCTAGAAAAGATGCCTCATTTTTTTTTCTGTGCTCCATCCAGTCTCTATTCATCCTTCAAGGCCCAGCTCAAATCTTCTATCAAACATTCTCTAGATACTCCAATTCACAGTAATCTCTGCCTCCTTTGAATTCTCACACCAGTGGTCATCTGTACCTCCATCCAATGACTAGCATGTGCTGCCTTATTTTGTAACCGACCGTCTTGGTTTTTATGTGACTTTTCCCCTCTGTGAGACTCCTTGAGGGTAGAGACTATGTATGTCTTACAGGACCTAATTCAGGAGGTACATATAGTAGGGGGGTGAGGGAATGATACATTAGGGCTAGGGTGACGTTATGAGGGGACATTTGAGTACCATTGAGCAAGTACCAGGGTCCTTCATTCTAAATTTCAAGTGCCTCCTGTTGTTGCCACTAACCAGGGACTGAGTCCATTTAGTGGAGTATTAGAAAGAGTGTTTGAATTTGGAGAGGAAAAAGGTTAAAATCCTGGCTCAACTGCTTACTACCAGTGACCTTGGCAAATAACTTCACATCTCTGGGCCTTGGTTTCCTCAACTGAAGAATCAGAGAGTTGGAGTAATGGAACTCAAAACTACCTTCTATTTCTAAAAGATCTATGATCGCAGCAAGCCTTTTGGGTCTCCTTCATTCATTTCTGGCTAGAGAGTAAAGGCAGCTACCAATCCTCTTTGCTCATCTCTCTGTTGGAACACAATCAATAATGCCAGAACTTTACAGAAGAATCCCCTTAACCACCTCTCCAGCTCCGACTTCAGCCCCAACTCAGGTGTGAGCTCTGTTCCTTCTGCTTAGAAAAAGCAGGGGAAAGGAAAGGGGACCTGCTAGGGCTTACACTTAGCCAAGAAGGGTTCTGACCAGCTCCTTCCTTGAACCTTCCCAAAAAAAAAATCCAACTCCTTCATCAGCTTTCTTTTTTAAAAAATGACTAATGTGGAAATGTTTAACACGATTGCACATGTATGACCTATATTGGATTGCTTGACAAATTGGGGAGAGGGTGGAGGGGAGGGAGGAAAGTTTAGAACTCAAAATCTTATAAAAAATGAATGTTGAAAATTATCTTTACATGTAATTAGAAAAAACAAAATTCTGTTTTTCAAAAAAGTGTTGTAGGGGTGGGGCATTATCGATACTCTCTTTTTTACATTGCTATTACTTCCAAATGATTGTCCCCCCCACTAAAACTCTCCCTTATGATTAAAAAAAAACCTTGTTAACCAAAACAAATTGGTATTTTGACCATGTCTGACAACATACATCCTATTCTGAAATTAAAGTCCACCATTTCTGCTGAGAAGGAACATGATTCCCCATCAGCCCTTTGATATCACCACCAGTCCCTATATTGATGTAGGATTCTTTTGTGATTCATGTTGTTTTCCTTTACAATATCATGGTCATTGTGAAAATTGTTCTTTGGACTTTCCTTACTTTGAGTCAGTTTATAAAAGTCTTTCCATGTTAGTTATTTTTGATGACCCCATAATGTTCCATTACATTAGTCACACCCTTGTCATTGGGCACCCACCCACTTTGCTTGCAATTCTCGGCTGTCCTGAAAAGTGCTGGCATAAATATTTTCATATATTCAGGGCCTTTGACCTCCTTGTTGTATATACTTACTAATAGCACCATTGGGTCAAAAGAAGAGCTGCTCTGGAACCAGCCTGAACTTATGTCTCAAAAGCATCAGTTGTTAAATTTTCAGTATGGGAATTTATACTGCAGAAATCAGCAAAGGCTGCAAATCAGACTTGGTTTATTGTTTTGTTTATTGTCTCGACTTAGCAAAGTCATGTAGAAAATGTTAATAATGTATATTAAACTTAAAAGTGTGTTATGAGTACAATTTTTTTGAGAACCAGTTATTAAACATTTACCAACACACTCCTAGTTAAAGAGTATATGTAATTCAGTGACTTTTCTGATATAATTCCAAATTGTTTTCCAGAACATACCCCAAAGCTACACTAGTTTAAATTTGGACCTGAGATTGGGAAACAACCCTTTCATTTTGCCAGGAAATTGAAGCCCAGAGAGATGAATTGATTTGAATAAACTGATTTGCTCAAGATCACACAACTAGTTAGTGGAAGAACTAAAACTGACCTTAAGGGTCCCAACTACAAGTCCATTGCTCCACCCATTATACCACCCTATAGCCTCTTTAAGAGAATTATATTTTTTCTATTAAAATTGAGATATTTAACTACCCCTTCCCCTTAAAATTGTCTCTGACCTAAAACTGAAATGCTGATTACTTTTGATGATTCAAATAACCCAGCCATGCTGAAAAAGAACAATGCCAAGATGGAATATATTTGCCATACATCAAGAGGTTGGGCACCCAGATCAGGAACTCCTTGTTCCTGGTTCCTGTTTCTGTTCAGTAACAGGGTTTACAGTGGGACTCAGTTCAGTTTACCTAACCTCTTTTGAGCCTGCTTCCTGGACAGGGAATGAGGGTGATAAATACAGTACTCCAGTTCCCTCACAGGAGTGGATTAATTAACTGGAAACCATAAAATGCTTGGGAAAAGAGAGAGCCCTATAAATGCAAAATATTGTTTTAACAGGCCCCTCCCTCCCACCTCCTTCCCCCTTTTCACCTTCATGAGGTGTTAACTTTAAATCCAAATTGGAATAATTTAAATTAGAAGAATATTAAACTCAGCCAACCTAAGAAATGGATAGTTGGCTTGGGTCCAGGTACTTTGAAAGAACAGTCTTTAAATTCACCTTGTCAGGGTGGCTAGGTGGCTCAGTGAATAGGGCACCAGCCCTGGAGTCAGGAAGACCTGAGTTCAAATATGGCCTCAGACACTTAACACTTACTAGCCGTGTGACCTCGGGCAAGTCACTTAGTCCCATTTGCCCTGCCTTCCCCCCTCAAAAAAAAAAAAAAGCAAAAAAACATTTTTTTTTTAATTCACCTTGTGTGATTTGGTGCTCTTTCACATTCCAGGGAAGGATTACCTGATACTTTTAGAGACAATTCACCTTTGGAATTTTGTTTTTTCTTAATCTCTTTCTATCTCTCATTTCTCCTCTCCATTTTTGTCTTTAGAAGGAAAAAGGACTTCAGGGTGGTAGTAATTATTGTCACATTTTTGTTGTTACAGTTCTTCATCTTCTCATAGTTGATAGAGTTTTGATATAAATGGTCCTGGGACAAGTTGCTATCCTGCTTTTGTCAGTTTTTGTTTAATATTTGCAAAATTATTGTACAGGATAAAAACACTGCTTTTTTTTTAATCGAATAAAAGTATTGGTATGTAAACTCATCTTTTATAGGTTTGTCAAAAAAAATCTTCAGGACAACTCCTATTTGCAGACAGCATCATGGGAAGGATCTTCACCTCATCCAATGCTCACCTGGTTTTGATTTCTTCCATTAGGTTTCAATATTTTGAAAGCCTTTTATTTTACATAGTTTGGAGGTTATGAGTATTTAGCATGGCAATATCTATGAGAAATATCATCCTTACATTTCTATGGATCTGAGTTATGTATGGGTTATAGTAGGCAACAATTTTATCTGTGATACTTTGATTCCAATGTAGTTTATCTGTTGAATTTTTAAGGATATATGAGAGTTTATATTTGTAAGACAGGGATTTGTCATCTGTTAGTTCATAAAAGATAGAGAGTATGAGGAAATTATCTTGACCTCATGGGAAAGGCACGAATACACACCAGTGGGGGTCTGATGACTGTGAGTCAAATATAGGCCAAACTACCAGCTAAGGAAGATTACTCTCACTCAATAGCAGCTTCAGCTTTCTAGAGTAGAGGTTTGGTTTTTATAACCTTTCAGACCCACTTAGAGCACACAGCCAATCAACATCATCTGAAGGAACATAGGATAGAGAAGTAAAGCCTTTCCCCCCCTAAAGGGGAAGGAGAGGGAAAGAAAGAAGGGAGATTAGCCAAGGCAGAAAGGGGATTCAGAAAGGTAGGATTTATTATCAGAATAAGAAAACATTCCCTGTTCAAGGACAGGAGACAAGAGGAAGAGACCAAATACTTTTTACAATTGTGAAAGAAGTCCTTTTAGACAAAACTTCAGGGTCTCTTATCCAAGGACAGCAAGTAGTTGTTACAATAGTGAATGAGACCATCCCCTTTATCACGCATTCACAGAGGGGCTGAGGACTTTCTACTATTATACCACCAGATAGGGGATTTCTACAGTGTTAGTCCACTGAGATATTGTAGTATGTCTATGGTTCCTATTCCACTTGCCCCAAAACCCCAAGAGCTTCGGATATAAAATTCTGGTCACTTAAATCATGTCTTTCTAACCATTTGGTTGGTAAGTACTACATTTTTACATCTGTAGCAAAAGGTTACACAGATTATGTTACATAGTAATATGTTACATAGTTATATGTTGCACATTTTCTTGCAAAATCTGCATTGATCTATAAGTCTAGGATTCTTAAGGATAATCTTTCTGTTGTTGTTACTTCACTGGGACTATGATTTCATTGGTGTGGGAAACTCCCCGGAAAGACATTCTCTCTACCAAAGCAGGTTCTACTTGCTTTGGTCTAGAAAGTTGCCCTCAGGCACCGAGAAGTGACTTATCCATAGTCACACTTCCAAATAATAGGAACATAGATTTAGAGCTGAAGGGGACCTTTGAGGCCAACTAATCTAACCCCTTCGTTTTATAGCTCAGAAACCCAGAGGTTAAGGGGATTTATTCAGGATCATACAGCTAGTAAGTATCTGAAGCAGGATTTGAAAAAAAGTCTTGCTGACTTTCTACTGTGCCATATTTGCCTCTTTATCATTATGACCTCATTCTTCAAATAATTTTCAATGGAGTTCAGATAGAAATAACCCTATAACAAGTTCTTTTCTAGTATTTTTATATTTAATATGATATTGACTTATTGCCCAGGTGGATAAAATAACTGCTTTTTGTAACTGAATGAAATTAGTTGTAGTAAGTAGTAGTAGTTAGTAGTAGTAGTAGTTAGTAGTAGTTCGTAATAGTAGTAGTTGGTAGGAGGTAGTAGTAGTAGGTAGTAGTAGTAGTAGTTAGTAGTAGTAGTAGTAGTAGTAGTTAGTAGTAGTAGTAGTTGTTGTTGTTGTTGTTTTCCTATATTGCCAATCTTGCTGAAGTAATATATTTACCTTTAGGTCAGGGATGGGTAGGAATGTTAGTAATCAGCCTTAGAGTAACTGGGTAGGTAGTAAAAATGAAAGAGGGGAAGGGAATAAGGATTAATTAAGTACTCAGTATGTGCCAGACACTGGGCTAAGCACTTTGCTGCTATTATCTCATTTGATCCTCATAACAACTCTGAGAGGTAGGTGCTATCCTCATTTTATAGTTGAAGCAACAGACTTTCGAAGTCATCTTGTCCAACCCCTTCATTTTAAAAAAAAGTTTAATTGTCACCTTTTGTTTTTAAATCACAATCATTTCTGGATTACCTCATCTATACAAGCTTGCCCTCTTTTGTAAGCTTTTTTTTTTTAACAAAACCAAAAACCAGTTAAACAAAACCAACCAACTTAGTGACCACACCTGATCATGTATGCAACATTCCACACCCATGATCTTCATTTTCTTTTCTGAAAAGAGAGAAATGTACCTTGTCATTCTCTTCCTAGAGCCAAGATTGGTCATTACCATTATTCACCATGTTGTTTGGTTGTTCAGTCATGTCCAACTCTTTGTGACCCAGTATGGGGTTTTCATGGCAAAGATACTTAGAGTGGTTTGCCATTTTCTTCTCCAGTGGATTAGATAAACAGAGATTAAATGACTTGCCCAGGGTCACACAGCTACTGAATGTCTGAGGTGGGATTTGAACTCAGGTCTTCCTGACTCCAGGCCCAGTGCTCTATTCACTGAGCCAACTGCTTCCAAACCTTTCACTTTACAGATGATGAAACTGAGACTTCTATTGTTAGGTGACTCCCCTGAGAGTAGTAAAATATTGTGAAGATCTGAACACTTGTCTTTGGGTCTTTCACATTCCTCTTTCTTTTCTTACTTTTTCCACCAAACCAAGACCAAACTCTCCACTTTAGGCACCTTAATACCTTTGCATCCTTTCCTCCTAGTCTCAAGACCTTGAAGTCAGCCACTCTCAACTGCCTATGACAGGAATTTTTCTACTGCATAGTGGAAAGAATACTGGATTTCAAATAAGATCTGTGTCAGTATCACAGGCAAAAGCAGAATATTGAATGTTTTAATAATTTTAAGAGTAGACTAAAATTGATGCTACACTAATGAACTAATGAATGTATTTTTAATATCATATAACTGTAATAATTTTCCCCTAATAACAGAACAAAAAAGCGAATGCCTGAATTAAGCAACAACTGTATGAATGTTAGTTTGGAATATGTTATCTTTGAAAAAAAGCATCTTTTAGACGGACATCAGGGCTCTTGCCTATATTAATAATAAGAATCTCCCCTCCCTCTATTTCTTGAAGACCAGAATGTCATCTGCAGAGTCAGTCAGCCTGGTAAAGTTCTGAATATGGAGTTCTGAATTTAGAGGCAGAAAGACCTCGGGTCAGATTTTGCTTCTAATGTACTTTGTGAGCATGTTTAATGGCAAATCTTTTAAATGCTCTGTGCCTCAGTTTCCTCATCTGAAAAAGGGAATAATAATAAAGGCACTCTTGGTGCCTTGCTTCACTGTTATCATGAGACTCAGATGATAAATATATGTAAAACCCTTTATTGCGAAATACTTTATAATCAGAAATCACACGTAAGGCAAGGGTTTACATGGAAGTCAGAAGAAGCAACACAAGGATACTCCCAAGGTCTCTCTGAAGGACTCTGGAATTGATTAAGAGACATGGGAGACACTGGCACAGGACCGCCCAGCATGGAGTGCCTGCATCGAAGATGGCACCATACTCTATGAGTAAAGCAGTAGCTCAAAAGAAACGTGAGGTGCACACATTTAAAGATATCTGCACTCTAAATGTTCAGATGGACTATTTGTGCCTGACCCGTGGTAGAGCCTTCAGAGCTCATATTGGTCTGATCAGCCACAGTTGGACTCGCTGTACCTTGACCCCAACATAGTGATGTCATTTTGGTCCTCTTTGAGAACAAAAGACAAGAACCAACAATCAACTTTATAGGTATTTTTATTATTGTCATACTCACCTCCATCCCCTGCAAAAAACCACCATAGTGGTTGAAAAGACTTCCCATCCCAAGACTTAATACAAATATGATATTAAGGCAAAAAGCCTTTTATCTCTCCCTTATTCCTTCCTCTATTCCTACCTAAGGAAATCACAGACTAAAAGGTCATATAAGTATCAAAGAAAATGGAAGTGTCTTAAGCAGGGGCTCTTAATCAGGAGTCTAGAACTTTAAAAAAAAAACTTTTAATATATTGATAATTAGATGTCATTTATGTTTTTGCATTGCCATAATTGCTTCCAGGATTTCAGAGAGCTATTCCATATCAAAATTATTTTTAAAGAGAAAAAAGGAAAAAATCAGCATAATTAATCAATACATTGAAAAAATATGAAAAATGTGCAATGTGCCACACTCGTGGATCTCCCACTTCTGCAAAGGGGCTGTCTTCTCATATCTCTTCTTTTTGGGACATGCTTGTTCTTTGCAATTTCACAACATTCACTTTTCATCATTTTATGGTAACACTTTTTTTACATTTAATTTGTGGTTGTTATTTTGTAAAATATTGTTTTATTTGGTTTGCTTACTTTATACTGCATCAGTTCAGGTAGATCTTTCTATGCTTCTCTTTATTCATCATATTCTTCACTTTGATAACTGTATTTCAATGTCATTGGTTTCCTTTGCAATCCTCTTATTTTATTTTGTGCATTTAAAACATTATTCTAAGAAGGAGTCCATAAGCTTCATCAGACTCACAAAATGGTCCATGGCACAAAAAAGTTGAAGAACCCCTAATCTAAGCTGGGTTTAGTTGAAATTGCTACTGCTGGGGAAGTTAAATTTGGTGGATCAACTGAGGTTGGGAGTTCTGGCCTGCAGTAGGCTAAAGCCAATCTTGTGTGTGAAGTGTCTAGTGAGTTCCCAGAAGTTGAAGGGGAGGGAATTTGGGAAGGAGCACCACCAGAATTCCTAAGGAACCAACCCTGGTAGGAAACAGAGCAGTTCAAAGCTCCCCCAACAATTAGTAGTAAGATTGTCTGTGAGTAGCTGCTACCCTTCCTGCCTGGACCCAATAGGGAGACCCAGTCTCAAAAAGATAGTTTTTAAGTCTAGAAGTTAGCCATAAAAATGGAGTCCATGCCATATGAAAACTGGTTGAAGGATCATGGCCTATTTAGCCTAGAGAATAGAAGATGTGGGGAATCCATAAAAATTGTATTTAAGCATTTGAAAAAAAAATTGTCATGTATAAAAGGAACTTGAGGTTTTTTGCTTTGTCCCAAAAGATAGCCTTAGAAGTGGTGGGCATAAATTATAGAGAGAAGGATTTAAGCTCAATATAAGGAAAGACTTCCTGTCAATTAGAGCCACCCAGAAGTGAAATGGGCTGCTTCGCGAGGTAGTGGGTTTTCTATCAACAAAGGTTTTTAGGAGGATGCTGGATGATAACATGTTGTAAGAGAGAGAGTTTACTCTGGAGACAGATTGGGCTAGAATTGGCCTCTCAAGTCTCCTCCAACTCTTGTGATTCAATGAAGAGAATTCGTCAGAAATTGCTGAGCTTCCAACAATTCTGCTTGCCCATAATGCCCTAAGATTCTCTTTCCTTTCTAAGTTTGGTAAGCATAGATTGTGCATACAATACATGAATAGATGAATAAATATCCTGGTTGGACTGAGTCTGTGTTCATATGTATGCTAGAACTGAGGAAACTTCTAACCAAAGAGAATCCTGTAAGTTAATCAAATTTTAAAACTCAGTGTTGTGTTCTTAATGGTGTCCTATTTGACTAGCTCAGCCAGTATTTTATGAATGATACTGCCAGTTGTCAATAAATTCCACTGACTGGATTGAAGTGAAATAATTATGCCATTATGCAGAGCTGTAATTAGGAGGGATTAGTCAATGCCAGCTGCCAAGGTGTGTGTCTGGGAGGTTGGGGGGATCGGGAGGGAGTGTTTTTCTTTTTTATCCCCTTATAATTTAGAATCCAATATTTCCAGAGGATCTCAAGGTGCTCTGACCAACCCACACCCCCTCAGAGGTTAAAATGGAAGAAGGTATTCCCAGAGAAGATAAGGGAGCATGGTTGCTGGCAATAGATGTTGGAAGCACAGGAATAGTGTCCAGTAGCCTATCTCACCTCTCAAATATGACAGCAGGAGGACCATCTAAGAGCCTTTCCTCCCCACCCCACCCCCACTCCCCCAACTGTTTAGGCACAGGATAGACTTGCTAGGGCTTGATCTCTTCCATCCACTCTCATTTGTCCCCGGGTGCCAAGATTCTACTTTTATCTACATGGGTCTTGTCAAATTCAAATAAGAATAGGACCCTTAAACCATATATAGGAATGCCTGTGAGTGTATGTTGCCTTAGAAAATCACATATTAACGTTAGCTATGTTTTATTGTATTTTTATTCATTTTGTTAAATATTTCCCAATTATGTTTTAATCTGGTTCAAACTTCATTTGCCAGTGTTGTGGGCCACATGCTCGCAGGCTAACTGTGTATTTGACACCTCTGATCTACATAATGTTCTTATGTAGATTGGGGAAGGGAAAAAGGAATTCTGTGATGATATTTGACTGTAAGGGAATCTTACTGATGTGCTGTGTTCTGACCTGGCTTTTGTTTTTGAGCTTTGTATGAAGTTTTCTGAAAACAGGATCCAGCTAATGTGAACTTCTCTTCACTGGTAAGGTGAACTATGTGTTGACTCCAAACAAGTACCTATGTACTTAAGAATTTCATCATCCTTATTTGTGAGGTTTTTGTTGCTTTTTCATTCCATTTCCTTTTGCTTACGTTACCTGCCTGGCAGGTTTACTTCGGACAAGTCATTTGACTTCCTCATTTGTCAACTGGGAATGATAATAACCAGAGATCAAGTGAGATGATGTAAATAATTGGCTTTGGAAGCCTAGTGTAAGAGGGGGGGGTTTGGTTTCCTCATAGTTCCACTGATGTGATAGAAGATAATGATATGTTAATGTATTAACAAGGTGTTAACACCCCATGATCCCTTCACTAAGTATGAATATCCTTAAAAGATAGTTCAAGAATAAGTTTGAAGGAAATTTTAACAAGAGCCTATAATAGAAGAAGAATCTGGCTCCTGAGAGGAGATTGCTCTTGGGAAGGAAGAGGGGATTTCCCTCTCCTCTCCTCCACTCCTGAGCAGCCATGCCATCCAGCAGTAGAGTTACTTCCTGAGAAAACCAGGATGAAGATTTATCAAGCAGTTACAGAGTAAGTTTCTAGAGAATTAGAATAGTTGAGGGGGAAGAGACACATACTGCATTGGATACCGAGAGGCAATCATTCAAGTCTGGAAGTAACTTCAAGGAATGGGAACACTGGCAACAAAGAAGGATGATGTCTATGAATTTCAGAAAAAATTGTATTAATAATCAAGGACTGAGCTAAAAAGATAAGCATACCCTCAGGGGCCCAGCTAAGAAGCCCATTCAGCAGAGACACTAAGCCCACTAGAGAGCTTTGTGACAATCTCACTAGGAGAGAAAGAACACAAAAGCTGTACAGTTTGGGAGTAGTGAGTGATCTTGGTTATATGTGTTCTCTACATGTGTGTATCACTACCATTGTATTCTAACCTTATACTGACTCTTCTCATGGATGTTATATGCATTTTGGGGAGAGTAAACCTCAGATTTTTGGGAGCAATGCTTTGAGTCTACTCTTTATACTATGCCATTTTAGTAAATGTTCTCATTAAAGGCTAGTTGTTTCTACTGAGTGACTGTAAATGGGAAATATGAGCCATAGTTTTAGGAATAGGCAACCACAAGTTACCTTAGAACCTCTGAGAATAACAGACCCTTTGAGATTCAACTTGTTAATATGAGTACAAGTTGACAGAATATCCCAGAGGAGATGCTGCACTTAAAATACCATATATAAAATCAATAATTGTTACCAGTTTGCCATCTATAAAATAAAGGTAATGACACTGGTACTATCAACCTCACACAGATGTTTTGAATATGAAATGACTGTGTCTAGAGACTAAGGTTTTTCACTGGGCAAAATATAGCACCAAAACAGTCAGCTTTGCTGCTGACAAATACACACAATAAAGGTAAGAATAATGGCTAAGCATGTGGAGAATACTGACTTTGTCTCCTTAGGTTACCTCTTTTTTTACCTCAAATCCATTTGAAGGTAAACCAGGGAGGAACTTGTAAATATCTAAAAGAAAATGTAAATCTTTGTTAGTTACATATAACAAATGCTTTGATATCTGTTCAGACATAAGTATAGAAAAAGAAAGTCCTAATCTTAGGCCAAGGTAATTCTTCCTGGTTTTTATTAGCTGCAAATGGAGCTATGACTAAAAAGCTATCAGCCTGTTCTTATCATGGAGAGGTTCTAGTCACTATACCCTAGCAGACTAAAACTGAGATGGCTTAGCTGGTTCAAAAGAGTTGATTTCCAAAAGATAGTAACTAACACTGCCCATAGCTGCAAGAATTCAGCAGAAATTAGTAAAGGTACAAGATGGAGGGAAACACACAATTAACAATTATAACTGTTAATGTAAATGGAATGAATTCATCCATAAAACAGAAGAAAAATGGATTAGAAACCAGAATCCTACACTATGTTGTTTATAAGAGACACACTGGAAACAGATAGAAACACACAGAATTAAAATAAGAGGCTGGAACAGAATTTATTATGCTTTAGCTGAAGTAAAAAAAAAAGGTAGGGGTAGCAATCATGATCTTAGACAAAACAAAAGCAAAAAAAAAAGACCTAATTTAAAAAGATAATCAGGGAAAAAACATTTTCTTAAGAGATAACATAGAAAATGAGTTAATATTAATTCTGAACATATGTTCACCAATAGGCACAGTATCCAAATCCTTGATGGAAAAGTTAAAGGAGTTATAGGAGAAAATAGATGATAAAACTATACTAATAGGAGAACCTCAATTTACATCTCTCAAATCTAGATAAATCTAACCATAACATAAACCAGAAAGAAGTTAAGGAGATACATAGAATTTTAGAAATGTTAGATATGATAAATATTTGGAGAATATTTAATGGGAACAAAAATTAGTTTATATATATGTAATTTCCCTCAGCTGTATATGGAAACTTCACAAAAAAACTGATCATGTATTAAGGAATAAAACCACACAAACAAATGCAGAAAAGAAGAAATATTAAGTGAATCCTTTTCAGAACATAATATAATAAAAATATATTCAATACAGAGCCTTTGAAGCATAGATTAAAAAGTAATTGGAAACTAAATAATATAATCCTAAAGAATGAATAGATCAAAGAACAAGTCATAGATACAATCAAAATTTTCATTAAAGATAACAACAATGAGACAACATACCAAAATTTGTGGGATGTAGCAAAGCAGTTGTAATGGCAAGCAAAGTAAGGTTTTTTTTTTTGCTATTTTTCTAGATTGAGTTTTAGCCAATCAAGTGCCTTTGATTGAGTCTTGCCTTTTTGAATCAAGAGTCTAACTGTATCAAGAGTCTTTGATTGGAAACAGTATGTATCGTATTGCTTGGAGGGAGAGGGCAGAATAGAGAGGGGCACAGAACTGAGAGAGAGAAAAGAGCATGAGCAGGCTAGGAAAACTTGTTTGTGGGGAGGCCTAACAAAAAGAATGTGATGTCAGCACTCTGTTGTTCTGTGTTAATTCTTCAGACAGAAACCCTGTCTGCTGATCTGCGCTAATTTCTCAAACAGAAGCCCTGTCTGTTGGTCTTTATGAGTGAATTGAGCTGAAGAGCAGATATCTGCCCATAGGAAGGAGGATTAACTTAAGCCCCTTTTAAGAGCTGTTAAAGTGAATTGAGATGATGGTTCTGGTAATGTGTATAAATATTGTTGTAGCCCTGTTAAACTTTGTTTTCCTAGAAACAGAAGCTGTGGGTAGGAACCCCTGGAGCCTTCTGCTGGGCAGGAGTCTGGAATGGAACAGTGCCCATGAGATGAGATATTGAGCAGAGCCTATGTATGAATCTAGGAGAGAGTCAGGAGTGGTTAGCTCACAGAGGAAGAGTAATGGGGTTTGTGAGTCAACCTCAAGTCAAGATGAGAGAGGACTTTATTTGGACACTGTGCATTGATTTAGGAGATTGTGACTTACTGTGACCTAGGAGTGGATAGTGTTTGTATTTTCTGCTACCCCCTAAGGATGATATGTTGTGCTATGGAAAACCCTGGCCTGGGACCCCTGCTTGTGTAAATAAGTATTTTGGGGAATGCTACTCTGTGCAATGATATAGGTTATGTGCCATATGACATACTGAGTGTTATGATATATGTGTGTGTGTGTGTGTGTGTGTGTGTGTGGATTAGGGGATATGTTTCGCTTAAGGATGTTGCTATGAATGTTATGCTTCATTGAACAATGTTGTTTAGTTATGAATAGAGATTTCATTATACTATGCAATTAGATCCTTAAAATTATTCACAACAGCAGCAGTCCTCAGGTGTGCTGCTATGATTGGTGTTACAGAAGTTTAGGGGGAAATTTATATCTCTAAAATGCTTGTATCAATAAAAGATAGAAAAAGCAGTTCAACAAATTTGGCATGCAATTAAAAAACCTAGAAAAACAACAAATTAAGTATCTACAATTAAACATCAAAATAGAAATACAGACTATCAAAGGAGAAATTATTAAAATAGAAAGATTTCTATATGTGAATTCCAGTTCCTTTTGAGTGGCTGTGGGTCTCCTTTGAGCAAAACCAATAAAACAATCTATACAATAACAGCAGTATTATAAGGATAATCAACTATGAAAGATTTTGTAACTCTAATCAGCACAATAATCCATTGGAACTCCAAAGGACTCATAATGTAAAATGCTATCAGTCTCCAGATAGAGAACTGATTGATGGTCTCAGAGTGCAAATTGAAGCATATTTTTTCTTCTTTCTTTATTTTCCTTGCTTTGGGGGTGGGTGGAAACATGACTAATGTGGAAATACGTTTTGCATGACTTCATATGTATAATGGGTATCATATTTCTTCCTTCTCAGTGGTTGGGGGGAGGGGCTGGAGGGAGAGAATTTAGAACCAAAAAGAAAAAGAAAGCTATAAGAACTATGATCAATAATATAACACTTTATGGTTCCAGAGGACTGATGACAGATCATGCTATCCATTAGAGTATATGTGTGTGTATATATACAAATGTGTGTATATACACACACACATACACACAAAAATATCTGAATATATAGATACAGATATTCCTATAAGCCCTTGAGGGAATTTGTTTTGCTTGATTGAGCATATTTGTTACAAGAAATTTATAGGTCTTTTCTTTTTTTCTTTTTCATTGGAGTTGGGGTGGGAGGGAGGGAAAATAGATTTCTGTTAGTTTCAACAAGTAGAGAGGGAAGTTGCTACAGATGTGGAAAGTTGCATTATTTTTAGATGAAGTCACTATTATTAGTTTTACTTAATTGTTTTACTTTGTTATAAGAGACCACTCACAAAGTGGGACTGATCTGTAAATATTTGTAATGGAAAAACAAAACATCAATAAAACTTTTAAAAAGGGAGCATCTTAAATGTGCTCTTTTATTGAAAGCCTTAACTTTGAACTAATAGTATTCTCTGACTAACTAGAGAAAAATTAAACACATTGGTGAGCTATTGTTTGGAGTGGACGTGGCTCCACTAAAGACTTTGAACTTCTGATAGCTATTCAAGGGACCCCACACATGAGAGGGGATATTCTATGTGTTACAGAAATAATATATGTAAAGCACTATATAAGTATATGAACTTTTCTTACTCTCATACAGTATAAATTGATTGTGTAATCCCTTTGGCAAACAGAAAAATATGGCAGCCAAGGGCAACAATGGTTTGAAGTACAAAGTCACTTGCATAACTTTTAGGAGGAGGGTGAGTGAAGGCTTCACAATATCACTTCAAAAAATATCAAAAAGTAGTTGAGTAGAAAACAAGCCTTCTGAGAACTTAGCCAGATCATTTGTAGATGAAACTGAAAGATAATAGAAAACAGAACAGAAATGCTGACCTTTTTTCTTTTTTGGTGATATATTTTCATTAATAATGGAATATACATTGGAGTCTACTACTTCAATACCCAATGTATTATGTGAGATAGAAGTAAAAAGATAAAATTTTCATGGGCAGCTGAATCTAACCAGATTGATATAGAAGAAGTTCATGTGAAGATGATAATTTTAAAGGCACTCTGGAACTGGTGCTTAAGCTACCGTTGGAGGAGGGGCAAGGAGTTAAGGAAGGGGGAGAAGACTTTTAAATGAATGAAAAAGCTCATTGATGGTGACTTTAGCAAGATTAAATGGCATTGATTCTTTTTTTAAAAAAAAAAAGTATTATGAACTTGACAGTCATCAAGAAACATGAATATTTCTATATACAAAGGACTAGAAAAGATTGCATATGAAACTGTGTGTCTATCACATACATTGTTTTTAAAAGTAAACACCAAATATAACATGGTAGTACCAACACCCTTCTTGTTTGTGTCCCTTTCCGAACCCTCTTCTACTCTTTTCTGTTTATTTTAGGTGTTTCGTTAATATTCTTTTCTTATCATTATCACCACTCCCCATTTCCCCTCACAACATTCCCTGCCTCTTTAAATAAAAGCTTTCCCTTGTAACAGATAAGTATAGTCAAGCAAAAACAAAATAACAAAAAAACAAATTGCTTTGTATTCATCAAGTCTAGGAATATATGACTTGTTCTGAATCTATAGTCTGTTTATGTGAAGAAATGTGAAATATGCTTCATCATTAGTTTTCTGGAGTTGTAACTGGCCATTACTCTGATCAAAGTTCTTAAATCTTTCAAAGCTGTTTTCCTTTACATTGTTGTAGTCACTGCATAAATTGTTCTCCTCCTTCTAATTTCCTTCTGTATCAGTTCCTACAAGTCTTCCCAGGTTTCTCTGTCTTTTTCCTCATTTCTTACAATATATTAATATTCCAATATATTCATATCCCATAATTTGTCCAGCCACTCCCCCAATTGATGAGAACTACTTTGTTTTCATTTCTATAGTAGGACAAATAGTGCTGCTATAAATATTTTTGTATATATGGGTCTTTTCCATCTGTCTTTAACATCTTTGGGGTAGTAAGCCTAATGGTGGTAGCGCTAAGCCAAATGGTATGCAAAGTTTAGTGACTTTCTGGGCATAATTTTGAATTGAATTATTGGACCATTTCACAATGCATTAGTAAGCATTCTCACAGTTCCTCCATTAAGTGTCATTTTTATTTCTGGTCATCTTTGATCAATTCCATATATATCTTGGATCAGAACTTTATCAGAGAAATTTGCTACAAAGATTTCCCCCCATTAACTGTTTCCCATTAACTTCATGGATTTCATTTGTACAAAACCTTTTCAATTTTATGTAATCAAAAATGTCCATATTATCTCCTGAGATCTTTTCTTTCCCTTGGTAAATCAAAAACACTTCCCCTATCTATAGGTGTGAAAGGTTCTCATTCACTAATTCTCCAATTTGTTTCTAATATGACCTTTTAGATCTATGTTGTATATTCATTTGGAATTTATTGTGGTATATAATATGAGTTGTGATAAATACATTTATTAAACATTTACTACATGCCAGTCACTGTCTTAGCAAAGGGAATACAAAGAATAGTCTAAACCTAGTATTCCTGTGCTGTTTTCCAATTTTCTCGGTAGGTTTCGGTTTTGTTGTGGTGGTGTTTTTTTAAAAATAGTGCATCCTTATTCCAGTGCTGGTTTCCCAGGGTTCATCTGACACTGTGCTATGTTCAACTGCTGAGTCTTTTTTTTTTTTTACCTAACCTGCTTCATTGATCAACTTTTTCATTTTCATTAACCAGTCCCAAATACTTTTGATGATTACGTCATTATAGCATAGTTTACAATCTGGTGATGCTAGGCTCTCTTCCTTCCCATTCCTCCTTCCCCCATTATTTCCATTGAAATTCTTGACCTTTTGTTCTTGCAGATAAATTTTATCATTATTTTGCTTCGTTCTACAAAGAAATCCTCTGGTAGCTTGTTTGAGATGTAATAGAATAAGTTCATTAATCTAAATACTATTGTCATTTTTATTACATTGGCATGGCCCGATCAAAAATAATTAATACATTGCCAATTATTTGTCTCTCTTTATATCTGTCGAGAATTTTTTGAATTATAGTCCTATAATTCTTTGTATTTGTCTTGTTGGGTGGACATCTAGACATTTTATAGTTATTTTGAATAGAGTTTCTGGTTTTTGTTCTTCTAGGTTTTGTTGGTAACATATAGAAAAGCTCATTAAAACCTGACTTGGTTTTATCCTCTCTGGAGACACAGTAATCAGTATCCATGGTTTGGATTGTGGTTGCTCATGATTGCTCAGTTTCCTTGTTGTTCAACTAAGGTTTTGGGTCCATCCCTATCTTCTCTTCATATAGTCTCCAAATTTCATTGATAAACTCCAAACTGGATATTCTTAATTTTGATGGTAGTCAATCTTCTGTAAGACCCTCAATAATTTTGCTTTCTAGGTGCTGTCCTGGTTCTTTCTCTTGCTGTGGTTTTGGAGTAGGCTGTGTGGGTACTGTTCTCGCCAGTGGGGTTAAATGACTTGCCCAAGGTCACACAGCTAGTAACTGAGGCTGGATTTGAACTCAGGTCCTCCTGACTCCAGTGCCAATGCTTTATTCACTGCACCACCTAGCTGCCCCACTGTTTTTGTCTCTTGCTGTGACTCCGGGGAGGGATTGCTGGTCCCTTCAATATATTTAAAGAATGAGAGAAAGAATTTCCAAGATATTGGGTGAGTTCCCTATGGAGGTTTTATACAGACATTGATAAGAATTGCACAGAACAAGAAGGCAAAGAGAGGTCCTACTTTGCATTGATGAACAAAGTATCTGGAATGGAGAGACTGCTGATCCACCAAAGGATAGAATTTGTATGATAATCACAACACAAGAGATCAGATTTGCTCATCCTACATGTACTCTTATTGTCTGGCCCACATCTCTCTCTCTGGTCCACATTGATAGCATGAAGCCCATCAATGGTGTGGCATCTTAGAATAGAGGTCTCCAACTTTTCACTGTGGTTTTCCCAAAGCTTGAGATCCTTGGAATTAGGAATGTGAGCTGAATTGGCCTCTATTCCAACTCGGCAGAGGTGCTGCAATTTCCTCAGGGTCCTGGAATCCAAATCAGCAAATGATAGTTGTTCAAACTTGTAAGCAGGGTATCTGGGGCCATGCAGAAAGTAATAGCTATTTGGTCAAGTCATGCCAAATGAAAGGGAGAAGGGGATCAATCCAAGAAGCAGTAGATGAGAGCCTGGGACAGGGTAAAGGAAAGCTAAGTTTTTCACAGAAGTGGATGAGCTAAATTGGTAACAGAATAAGAAGATAGAAATGAGGTGTTCAAATTGGTCAGGTGAAAAATTAAGTACTAAAGTAAAGAGCAACAGATAGGAGCGTGACATTCATCCTGGGTCTTGATCAGGGTTGGGGGCTAGAAAGGAGTACACCATTGGTTGGGGACAACTGAAGATTTCCTACCTCAAGAACTAGGGAATGCTGTGATCAGAAGGTACCTGCTCAGGGAGGGAACAGGAGCATCAGCTGAATTGTATAGAACTTGGACTCAGTTACCTAAGACATGGGATGCTAAGCCACGTGGGCAAAGGCAGAAGGTAGGGCCCAAATTAAAACCCTGAGTCATTGTACGAATCAATATGATCTGAGGTAAGTTTCTAGTCCATCTAGGAAACTAAAAGTTATAAAGAAAATGATACTAGCAGTAAAATCAGGAGAAACAAAATAATTACAGCAATGATGATGATGACGATGATAATTAGAAAAATCCCTCAAACCCTGATCCATTGTCCATGTCATAATTGGGGTGGGGGAGGTACAAAGGGGTGGAGCAGAGAAAAAGGAAATGGCACAGTAAGAGAACGACATCCACAATATTATACAGCCTTACTACTGCACAAGATGTGTCAAGAACCCTGAAACAGAGGTCAAATGGGCTCTCATAGTACCAGCCTGGGGAAACATGATGTAAGTGATCCTAGCAACCTAAGAAACATTCAGGGTGGCATAGGGGCTTAGAAGCATTGTGATGATTGGCTTGACTACCATTAGGATACATCAGAAGTACCAACATCCTACCTGCTATCAATGCTTGTAGGGTAGATGGCACTGACCACCCATGCAGACAAACCACAGATGTCCCTAGAATGGACTGAAGATATGAAAGTGTTCATTATGTGTCAGTACTACATCATAACAAAGTTGATTCAAGGGTAGGGGGTTGAAAGAGATGAGCAATCAATCAATCACCCAACTCCACTTAAAGTAACTAACAAAATACTCCAGCCCTGACACCTTTATCAGGTAAGCATATCTCTATTGAATCCATCAACCAATCTAAAATGTTCATCTAATGTAGCCCCACTCACATCCTGTGGGTTTTGCACAATATAGCAAGCTAGTTCAGAATCAAGTACTTGAGCTGGGAGGAGAGAGAGCAATTCTTGCCTCACTCAGCACCAGGGAAAAGAGTTCTATTTCATCTGTTTGGGTTTTTTTGGATAAAAGTTCAATTCTGGTTCAGTGATCAATTAAAAGGTTTTCCATCACCTTTCTATAAGCCTAAAGGTTTAACACTTATAATATACCTGCATGTGCTTATTGTGAATTGGGGAGGATCCTTCAATACATCACTCAAATAGTTTCACCACATCCCTATGGGGTTGATACTAGGCAGGGCATATTACCTATGGTCTAAGGACTATGCCCTCATTAGACAGTCTTCCTGTTACACTGAAACAGATCTAACCAGTTATAAGCAAGGATTTTATACTGGTTTTTTTTTGTGACATCCTCAGTGCCAAGTTATACAACCAATGTATTATAAATCAGCAACACAGATCAAGCATAAAAAATAACTTCATTCCTAAACCTGTATTAGATAAACAAAGCATAGGTCTCATCACCTCCAAGATAGCTTTAGGAAGATTAATACTTCTTCACCAAAAAGGTGTTCTAGTAGATGTTTTCAGAGCACAAGATAAACAAGTTTTAAAATTTACACAAGTACTTTTGATTTTCTTTCTTTTTATCTTTTTGGAGGGTGAAGGTAGAGCAATTAGGGTTAAATAACGTGCCCAAGGTCACACGGCTAGTTTTTGTGTTAAGTGTCTGAGGCCAGATTTGAACTCAGGCCCTCCTGACTCCAGGGCCAGTGTTCTATTCACTGCACTACCTAGCAGCCCCCCTACACAAGTACTTTTGGAACAAACACACCTCACATCACAAAGCAATAGTGAAGACTGGCAACAGGCATTCTTCACTAGATTGGTTGAATGTAACCGAAAGAAATTGATCAGCTAGAATCCAAGAGTGGTATTAAAATCACTCCAAAAGAAATATCCACATGAACACAATCAACAACATGGCCACAAAGAAGAGTTGAACAGATTGTTGTCTTACAGATTGGTTTATAGAAACAGAGGTTGTGCTAGAACCAGGGCTTTCCTTTTCCATACAACAAGGATTTAGTTTTCCCTAAAAGGCAGCAAAGCAATCCCTGGGACTTAATTGGCCCCTGCCTCTCTAGATGTAAGTTTACTGTTCCTTAGGGCATAAAGAGTCCCAAGTAGTTGGGGTCCCTCCTATTTGGTGAATTTCTAAAGACCATGAGTCACTACACCTTGTTCTGCTACCAGATACATTTTCACATGGAAGTGAAGGAAGCTGATTCCAAGTAAGCTAATGGATGCTCTATCCTTATTATAAACTCTTGCTTTTTTAGGGCAAAGTAAGCCTTTTTTAATTAGCTCAAATTTGTTTTCCTTTATAGTGGTGTTATTTTAGAAATTGCTCTAGTTCACTTCACTCTGCATAAAGGTTTTCTCTGAAACTATCCATTTTGTTATTTCTTATGGTGTAAAAATATTCTATTACATTCATACACCGTGATTTGTTTAGTCATTCCCTAATAGGTAGATACATCTTAGTTTCCACTTATTAGCTACTACAAAAAAGATTTGCTCTAAATATTTTTTGGTGCATTTGGGTCCTTTTCCTCTTTCTTTTGTTCTCTTTGACTTCCAAATATCCTTGAGAATCCAGGAAATTAATTGTATAATAACCAGAGCATCATAAAGGAAAGAAGTGTTACCTACAACTGCTAAAATATAACATTGATCCATAACAATCTGAGAACTCGTTTAATAGCTGGCATCATGCTGAATATTCACAACCTCCAAACTACATGAATTGAAAAGCTTTCAAAGTATAGAGAGACCTAACATAAGAAATTAAAACCATGGGGGAACAAGATGGGATACATGTCACTGAAGTTCTCCTGTCTGCTACTAGTTGTTCAAAAGATGCTTTCAGAGAGAAAACTTATATCCCTAATACTCTTATTCAATTAGAAGAAGCAGTTGTTTTATTAACCAGTGCAACAATTTGCAGAACATTAGACAAAAAAGAGATAGTTGGATAATGACTTGTCCTCAGACTATTTCTATCTGAATACCATCCAAAAAATCAGAGCTACTAGTAATAATGATAATAATGAATATAATAATAAAGTAATAATAAAAATAGCTTACATAGGTATAGCTCTTTACAATCTACTAAGTGATTTACATGCATTATCTCATTTAATCCTCAACAGCAACCTTGTTGGGCAGCTACAAATTATTATTCTCAGATAAGAAGTTAAATGACTCATCTATACATATATATACATAGCAGTAAGCTAAAGAGCAAAGTTTTAAATCCAAATCTTTCCAAGTCCAGCACTGATAGTAAAAGTCCTAAAAAGAGGGATCATAGTTTGAAACTCTGCAAACTTCAAAAAGACAAGGCAGCAAATAACTTGGGGTTCTCCCAGATAAGGTTTGGGGGTCTGCTAGCAAAACTCAGTCTTCTGATTGATTACAAAGGATTTTCTCTCTTTTTCAAGAAAAGGAAAGTGAGCCAAAATCTAACTTCACAAAGTAGAATCTAGCCCCACTAATGACATCTAAAATCAGTTTAGTATTTTAACTAGTTCTCATGAAGTCTCCCAATATGGGTGAAGCATCCTTGACACTCTCTGCAGAGTATCAGGGCTAACCTTGCCATTTTTATTGTCCTTTCTCAATGCTCCTGGTCCTCTGTGATGTTCTGGGCTCTTAAGTACTTTTAGCTTTATTTTGCTTTGTGACTGTAGCTTGGCTTTATGTCTAGAACCTCATTTTAAATTGGTCATGACCCATTGCTATTGCTTCACATCTCATCCTTCATGTTTCTTCCTGTATTACTTCTCTAAGTTGTGAGACAGGATAATAAAGTCAAGATAAAATCACATCCAGTCATTTGCAGCTCTGAGAAGCTGGTATGTTGTCAAAAGCTGGCTTGGAGCCATCCAGAGTAGGAAATATTCTTCTATGTAACCGGCCTTATCAAAAATCCTAACAATTTCTTGCCAAAGAGGCACTTTTTTTTTTCAAATTTAGGAAAATTAAGATGCATTTCCCTCAGGCAGCCCTGAATGTCTCTATAGGTAAAATCCTTACAAGGATTTTTGAGCCCATAAATACCTCACATTCTTCCTCATGGGATAAAGTAGGTAACATTAACTGTCTATTGTGAAATACCTACATTTTAATTATGGAGTATAGTTTAGTTATCCTTGCCATCAGCATCATCAATTAACATTAATTGAAGGTCCGCACTATGCTAACCATTGAGTTCTAGGATAGGGTATAGACCTCTGATTTTATTGGTAATAGGGAACTCCTAGGGGAGGAATCTCCCTCTACCAGTACAGATTGGCACCTTCTCTACAGCTTACAGCTTAGTTTGTCTAGACTTTGCAGGGGTGGGGAACCTGAGGCCTTTGACTGAATCCAAACTTCACAGAACAAACCCCTTAATAAAAGGATTTGTTCTGTAAAATTTGGACTCAGTCAAAAGGCCACACCCGAGGACCTAGAAGGCTACATGTGGCCTTGAGGCCACAGGTTCTCCACCCCTGGTTCAGAGCCTTGCAAGGCTAAATGAATGTGTTCAGGGGTCAAATAGCCAGTGTGAGTCAGAGACCATCCTTAAACCCATGTCTTCCTGCCATCTCTCTACCCACTGCTCCAAACTGCCTCTCATATAGAGCATATTACTTGGAATTAATTACTTGTGACTTTTCACTATGAATATGTTCTTTTTTTAAAATTATTTTATTTTCAATTCATGGAACAAAATAAGCATTTCCATAGCACAATACAATTAAAAAAAGATGATTGCACAGGAAATTGCAAATCTACCACATACAACTTGCTATTCCCTCAAATATACAACAAAGTTATCATGTAAATTTCTTTTTTTCCCTTTTTTCTTACCTTTTCTCCTCCTCTGACCTAGATATGACTACCATTTGACATAAATAGGTATGCATATATATACATAAATATATATAATTATTCTAGTCATATCTTTATCAATTCTTTCTCTAGATGCAGATAGGATAGGGTCTTTCGTTCTTCTTGAGACTGGGATCAGCCTCTGAAACACTGATCAGTAATTATCTGTCTCTCAGATGTCTATGTATCTCTTACACCAAAATAACCACTTGATTCAATCAATTCAGAATCCCCCAGAAATTCAGTTAAAGTGATCATTAGGCCTTGTATAGGCCAAAAAAGTGATGGATGGAATTTCCCCATTTTTAACCTTTCATTGGGGGAGGGGTGGGGCATTAGGAAATAAAGTCAGGAATGTATCTTCAATTCATCTATCAATCAATCAGCAGATATTTATGGAGCACTTCCTCTGTGCCCAACCCTATATTGATGCATGTTATTACAAAGATAGCTAAAATTTGCTCCTTGCCCTGCCAGGGTTTAAATCCAATTGGAGAGGCAACATGATTCAGTTTATTTAATAAACTTTGGTTAAATATCAACTATGTTCAAGGCATAAGATACATGTATATAAAAATGAAACTTTTGTGAATCATAATGCTTTTTTCTCCCTTCACCAGTTCTAATTGAAATTGTTAGCTCCCTTTGAAGTTCAGTTCAGGGCCATCACCTATATGGACTCTTGTTTCCTGATGCCCTTAGCTATTAGTCCTTCCCCTGCTCCATTACTTTGTATTTACTTTGGGTATTCTTTACATATTCTTATACATATTCTATTTAGATATTCATATGGATATACATATCTATTTCCTATAGAACAGGGGCTTTTAACCTGGAGTCCATGAACTTGGTTGTTTTATCTTTAAATTTCAGCATAACTGCCTTTCTTTGTATAATCCTGTGTTTTATTTTATTCATTGAAAAACTATTTTGAGAAGGGGGCCCATAAGCTGTACCAAACTACCAAAGGGGTCCTTGGCACAAAAAAAGGTTAAGAACCCCTGCTATATAGAATAGAAGCCCCTTGAGGGCAGGAACTAGTTTTTGCCTTCCTTTTATTTAAGAAGAGTGGTTTGTACATAGTAGGTGCTTAATAAGAGCTTGCTGAAATGAATTGACTTTTTAAAATTAACTAAAGTAGTATAGTGGAATAAATGTTAGAAATGCCATTACTTATGTGATCTTAGGCAAGTTTGCTCCACCGCTCTAGACCTCAGTTTTATCATCTGTTAAATTAGGAGGTTAGATTAGGTGATCTCTAATGTCTCTTCCAGCTCTTAACATTCTATTATCCTATTCAGATTAAAACAACAACTAAGATAAGGTAACATAAGGATAAAGATTAGGTGAGTGGTACAATATTGCAGCAATGTGAACAAGCAGTTTTGCATGCAAGGCTAACCACAAGCATGCCATTCTCCCCACCCCTATCATAATGGCAAGGTATGCTTGGGATATTTGATGTATATTTTATATATTTTTCTGTGCTCCTAAGCTTTGCATGCCCAAGCCAAGTATCTTCCTTGCCTCACCTTTGTTAGAGCTCTACAACAAAATGCCATAGGAATTCAGAAGGGAGAAAAATCACCTTAGGGTGGAGGGGTTTGACAGACTCAATTTGTAGGATGAGACACATATTTGGGGAAATAACCAATGGGGAAATTTATTTTGATTGAACATGCATATTTGTTACAAGGGTTTTCTGTTTTTCTTTCTTATGGCAGGGTATGATGGAGTGAGGGAGGTGAAAAAAAAAGGAAATAAATTCTTGTTAATTAAAAAAATACTTAAAAATAAAATGAGGAATAGTGTTTGGGAGTGAGGAGTTAAGGGAGAAGAATGAATAGATATTTATGATGGGGATAACAGTATGAATAAAGCATAGAGCTGTGAATGTTCCAGGCAGGGTTTGGGGATTATGAGAAGATTCCTTTGACTCAACTGGAAGATTCTTATAGGGAAATAGTAAGGCATAAGATTTTTATCCTAACTTGTTTAACTAGTTAACTTTCTATGTCAATAAATGAATCAAATCAAAATGTCTATTGACTGCTCAATATAACCCCAGCTCCATGGGAGAAGCTGGGTGGTAGGGGATTTGGGACAGAGGGAGGGAAGTAAAGGTACAAATAAAATTTAACACATAATCCTTGTCTTTAAGTGGCTTGGCCTCTCCTTCAGTCTAGTTGGGGAGACAAGACTCATATGTGAAAAGATAATTAACAAAGTAAAGCAGCTTAGTATAATTGTCAGATGAGTGGTAGAGACAGTAAAGCAGCACCCAGACGAGACAGATGGGTGTTGTTGACCTAGATCAACGGAAATTACAGTGAGATTAGGGTAGTTAGAAAAGGAGATTGATGTGTGGATCAAATGAGATAATATTTGTAAAGTGCTGACACATAGTTAATAAATGCTTGTTTCCTTCCTTCCATCCTTCCTTCCTTCCTTCCTTCCTTCCTTCCTTCCTCCCTCTCTCCCTTCCTTCCTTCCTTCCTTCCTTCCTTCCTTCCTTCCTTCCTTCCT